>NW_027507785.1:235572551-235732551 GCF_037356315.1 Lithobates pipiens | reverse complement strand
TTCCACATGTTTGGTGTGTCTCCCAGGTGGCTTGTGGCAAACTTTAGACAAGACTTTTTATGGATATCTTTGAGAAATGGCTTTCTTCTTGCCACTCTTCCATAAAGGCCAGATTTGTGCAGTGTACGACTGATTGTTGTCCTATGGACAGACTCTCCCACCTCAGCTGTAGTTCTCTGCAGTTCATCCAGAGTGATCATGGGCCTCTTGGCTGCATCTCTGATCAGTCTTCTCCTTGTCTGAGCTGAAAGTTTAGAGGGACGGCCAGGTCTTGGTAGATTTGCAGTGGTCTGATGCTCCTTCCATTTCAAAATGATCGCTTGCACAGTGCTCCTTGGGATGTTTAAAGCTTGGGAAATCTTTTTGTATCCAAATGCGGCTTTAAACTTCTCCACAACAGTATTACGGACCTGCCTGGTGTGTTCCTTGGTCTTCATGATGCTCTCTGCGCTTTCAACAGAACCCTGAGACTATCACAGAGCAGGTGCATTTATACAGAGACTTGATTACACACAGGTGGATTCTATTTATCACCATCAGTCATTTAGGACAACATTGGATCATTCAGAGATCCTTGCTGAACTTCTGGAGTGAGTTTGCTGCACTGAAAGTAAAGGGGCCGAATAATTTTGCACGCACCACTTTTCAGTTTTTTATTTGCTAAAAAAGTTTAAAATATCCAATAGATTTCGTTCCACTTCACAATTGTGTCCCCCTTGTTGGTGATTCTTCACAAAAAATAAAATTTTTATATCTTTATGTTTGAAGCCTGAAATATGGCAAAAGGTTGAAAAGTTCAAGGGTGGCCGAATACTTTCGCAAGGCACTATATATATATATATATATATATATATATATATATATATATATATTTTTTTTTTAGCAGAGACCCTAGAGAATAAAATGTGGATCGTTGCAATATTTTATGTCACACAGTATTTTTGCAGCGGTCTTTCAAACACAATTGTTTGGGGGAACATTGTATAATGTGAAATATGATGTTACGCCGAGTAAATAGATACCCAACATTATGCTTTGAAATTGCGCACAATCGTGGAATGGAGACAAACTAAAAATCTCCATAAACTGCGCTTTAAAAAATGCAACAGTTACCAGGTTAGAGTTACAGAGGAGATCTTTGCTAGAATTATTGCTCTCGCTCTAACGATCGTGACGATACCGCACATGTGTGATTTGAACACCATTTACATATGCAGGTGGGACTTGTGCATGTGGTTTCTTTGCCACGCGATCTTCCAGGAACGGGGGCATTTTAAACATTTTAAATTTTTTTCTTATTTATATATATATATATATATATATATATATATATATATATATATATATATATATATATACAGGAGATATATATATATATATATTACATTGCCACTTTAAAAAATTTTCAAAATCGGGGCCATTGGCAGCCGAGTAAACCGGAAGTGTTCACGTCACTTTCATGTTTTTAGCCTAGCCGGTGGAAGGTGGCGGGAGGGGGGACTAACCCTCCCACTCCTTTGGGATAACAGCTGAGTGGCTTTTAGTCGCATGGGTTGTTATCCCTAAGGAGCCGACCGCCGCCCACTCTACCAGGGTGTGTCTTTAGCTGCAGGCATTACCCCGGTTTAACCCCTTCAAGCCGAGGCCGCATATGTGCGTACTGTAGGCGCTAAGGGGTTATATTTAGTAACAGTATTTTGCACCACTTTGCTTTTGTCCTTCTTGCCCCACTCACTTTTTCAAATGTTATTGACTCCCATGGATGATCTGTACAAGCATATAGTCACTAAAGTATGCAAAATAAAATGGTCACTGGTGGTACTGAATTTATGAGGAAGGAATTCCTGTGTGCAAAAATTTTGGACTAAGCTCTTTAGGAGTCAAAAATTTGTGAAATATCATTACTGCAAAAGTGATACAAACTAACTCTTCACCCAAGCATACCCTTAAAGTGAACCTGTTACTTAAGCCATGCAGGGCAAGACCACAACAGAACTGTCCCATGGCATGAGTTACATGTTCCTTTATACCTAGAAATGTTTCCTTTGTCAGCTATTGGTTAGAGATGGGCTGAACACCCCCCTGTTTGGTTGGCAGTAGAACTCCCTAACAGGGAAAAATTTCTGCCCCAAACTGCAAACTCCATTGAAGACTATAGGAGGCAAGCATGAGAAATCAAAAGTGCCCATTTTGAAGGCTTACGTGCAAGTAATTGGCCATAAAAGGGGTATAGGGGTCTGGGTACTGCCCTGGGGGACATGTATCAATGCAAATTATTTTTCAAAAACAATCATTTTTAAAGGAGCAGTGAGTTTAATGATGCTTAAAGTGCAACAATAAAAACGAAAAATTCCTTTATATATAGTGCATGGGGGGGGGGGGGGGGTCCCTTAAGTCTGCCTGTAAAGTGGCACATCTGCAGCATGTATAAAATGTACTGAAACAAAAATTACATTTCTAAAGAAAAAAATAATCAAATCACATTTAAATTGAGTCATGGTTGCAATACAGAAAAAAAAACTGTGTGGGGTCCCCTCCCCAGTCTGGATTTTAAGGGAAATCCCACGTCAAAATGCAAAAATGAAAAACGTTGTGGGTTCCCCCCCAAAATCCATACCAGACTCTTATCTGAGCATGCAGGTCAGAAAAGGGGGGACAAGCATGCCCCCTCCTCCTGAACCTTACCAGGCCACATGCTCTCAACATCGGGGGGGGGGGGGGTGCTTTGGGCTGCGGTTGTGGGGGCTTGTGGGCCCCCAGATCCTGCCCCCTCATATGAATGGGCATAGGGTACATAGTACCCTTACACATTCACCAAAAAAGTGTCAAGAAGTAATAAAAACACAGAGACAATTTTTGACAATTCCTTTATGGAATTATCTATCTAATTATCTATTATATATGGCTTATATGCAAGTTATTGCCATAAAAAGCATATGGGGACCCAGGTACTGCCCTGGGGACATGTATCAATGCAAAAAAGTTTTTAAAACAATCGTTTTTAAAGGAGTAGTGATTTTACTAATGCTTAAAGTGAAACAATAAAAAATGAAATATTCCTTTTAATATCGTGCCTGGGGGTCCTCTTAGCCTCCCTGTAATGTGGTGCATCTGTGCAATGTTTAGAACATGCCACAGCAATAATTCAATTTCGAAAAGGAAAAAATGTAATACAAACTTGCTCGCTGCTGTAATGTTTTGCTGGCTCCTGGCAATATAGATGACATTTTTTTTTTAAATGGCACGGGGTTCACTCCCCAGTCCATACCAGGCCTCATGCCAAATTGAAAAAAAACGCATGGGTTCCCTCAAAATCCATACCAGACTCCTATCCAAGCACTGACGAGCGAGTGCCCCCACATAGCAAACCAGGCTGCTTGGCCTCAACATGGGGAGGGTGCTTTAGGGTGCTGCCAAAAGCACCTTGTCCCCATGTTGATGGGGACAAGGGCCTCTTTTGGACAACCCTTTCCGATGGTTGTCGGGGTCTGTAGGTGAGGGGCTTATTGGAATCTATAAGCCCCCTTTAACAAGAGAGCCTCCAGATCCTGACCCCCCCCCCCAGGTGATTGGGTATCAGGTACATCGTACTCTTACCCATTCACCAAAAAAGTGTCAAAAAGTAAAAACCTCAAGAGACAGTTTTTTACAAATCTTTTATTATACAAGAAAAAAATAGTGTCCCGCAATATACATCCACCGCCAATCACGCCGCCCTTCCATCAGGGGCTCTTAATGAAAAAAATCAGCGCTATTAAAACTGCTTTCCGTAAAGAATTTGAGCTTGTAAACCTCTAAGGCAGAAGCAAAGTACATTCTACTCCCCATCCTAGATGACTTAGGCCGCGTACACACGCGCGGACTGTTCGCCCAACTTTGTCCGTCAAACAGTTTCGGCAAACAGTCCGCTCAAAATTAGCATGGACGGACATGGCCACACACGACGGACGAACAGTTTGCTGAAACCGTGCGCGATGACGTGAACGGCACGTACGACGGGACGAAAAATACGACGTCCTATACACTGCATTATAACTTTCGGCGTGTAAATCCTTTCTGAGCATGCGCGGAACTTAGTTTGAGGAACAAGCCTACACACGAGCGGACTGTTCGCTGAAACAAGGTTTCAGCGGACAGTTTTTCGGAAATTCCGTAAAACCTTGTTCGTCAAACTGTCCGCTGAAACTGTCCGCTGAAAGCCCACACACGAGCGGACTGTCCGCCCAAACACTGTTCAGCGGACAAAGTTGGGCGAACAGTCCGCGCGTGTGTACGCGGCCTAACTTGACTGGCTATCATCTCAGAAAAGGTTAGGTGAACTGCTAGAGGCTAAGGCTAGGAATAAGGAATAAGCAGTTTTTCAGTGGAGACTAAGTTGGGCTGAGGGGGAAGAAACCGTTAGGTTGTTGGCTCAGGTAGCAAGATCTCAATGCAATTTTACTCATGTTTTGGCATTGAGGAATGGTGAAGGTGAGATAAACACACAGACGAGTTCCATAGTAGCAACTTTTCAGTGCTACTTTCAGGTTTTATATACCTCCAGGGTTGAATACACCTCAACTGAGCTATCCGCCTACTTATATACTATTAATCTACCAGCTCTCTCATTGACAGATCAGGAATTTCTTAATGCTCCAACTAAGCTACATGAATTGGAGAGTGCTTTAGCCAGTTTCTTCAATTCTAAGGCTCCATGGGTAGATGGTCCCAATAGAGATCTACAAAGATACAGTGAAGTGTTGCTTCCAGCCCTTCTTAGTAAATTTGATGAGGCCTTTTTTGTGGGCCGGCTCCCAGATTCTATGGGTGAGGCAGTTATAATAGTTATACCTATGAAAGACAAAGCTCTCTTATACCCTGAATCCTAGAGACCAATTTCTTTACTATCCAGAGATGTTAAAATATTGGCCAAAGTGCTTGCCAACAAATTGAATAAGGTGATTACGCAGATTATACACCCTGATCAGGCTGGATTCATGCCTAATATGTTAATGGCGATTAATATCAGGTGGGCCCATTTAAATATGCAGGTTCTGGTTTTAGACCAACCAAATGGGCCTTTCTGGTGTTAGATGCCATGAAGGTCTTTGATAGTGTTCAGTGGCCATATCTATGAAAAATTTGGTCTTGGCTCTACCTTCTGTAAGTGAATCCACCTGCTATATACTGCACATCGGGCTTCAGTCAGAGTTGGTGGCCCTCAGTCTTCATCCTTTAAACTCAGGTGCGGCACTAGGCAGGGGTGCCTTTTGTCCCCCCTGCTTTTATCCATAGCTATAGAGCCCCTATGGTTATATGGGGTATCGAGGAGAAGATTGCACTATATACGGATGATGTCCTTCTGTTTTTAGCTAATATCCATTCATCTTTGCCTGCGGTAATGAAATATGTTGATGAAATCAGCAGGTTTTCAGGACTGTGTATAAATTAGAAAAAATCTATTCTCTTGCCACTGGACCCTTTGCCGGATTCGTTACTACCTACATTGTCCCATCTTAAAGTAGAAGTAAACTCCCCTATCGTTTTCAGCCAAGGAAGCTGCCATCTTTGCCTCTGTTTAATCTTCAACTGCTATGGTGCTGCACATGTGATTTGTTATGACACCAGCCATTGGATGGTTTGATAGTTTGGCTGAGAGCACAGCCAATGTGCAGTTAGCATTCCCGGCATGCCTTTTTTTTAACTGTTTAAATACATGGGTTAACTTCCACTTTAATGTATTGTCATCTATAATATACTTGGGCATAACTATATCCGCTCTCCTTCAGATGTATATTTCAGACAATATAGCTCCACTACATTCTAGATTCCAAAGTCAAAGCAAAATCTGGTGTAAGCTACCCCTTTCCACAGTAGGTCATATAAACTTACTAAAGATGATTTGGATGCCTCAGTTACTATACTTTTTGTGAAACTCTCTGGTTTGGATACCCCTCAGGATTTTTGCAAAGATTAATAGTATATTTAGACATTTAATTTTCCAGAAGAAAAGCCCCTCGTATAAAATTGGAAGTACTGCAGTACCCCAAGGTTGCTGGGCGACTAGTGGGACCCAACCTGAGGATATACTTTTTAGCAGCTCAACTACAGTATTTTGCAGGATAAGACACTGTAACATCATCCTGTGCTGCCTTTTGCTAATTTTCCCAGGTGTTTGGAGACCAGTTACCACTGCACGTACTGGAGGGGACAATGGGGGGGTGGATCTCATCTGCCACTATGCCTACCTTGGTGTTAATGTACAAAATAGGAAATGCAGCTAAAAAAGTACTGAAAATCTCGTATTCTTCCAGATATACCCCTATCTGGGGTAATGACAGGCTGCGTAAGCTATTTAATCTTTAGGGTTTTCAAAGATGGGAGAAAGCAGGGGTAACCACCCTAGTTCAACTATATGAGAATGGCCATCTTAAAAATTATGAGCAGTTGAGGTCAGAGTACCCCCTACAGCCCAGGTGGTTTTACCAGTTCCTTTAGTTGCATCATGCGTTACACGCCCAGTTTTCTTCAGCTGAGCTATCCTTTTCCCCCATTCCCACCCTGAATAGAATAGTGCAAGCAAAGTCATCTAAGGGACTTGTTTCTGTAAGGTATAAGGTTTCCTATTCATTCCAGGGTGAGATGGAATCGAGAGATTGGCTTTATCTCTGAGGAGGTTTGGGAAGAGATTCCTCCTTCTCTTCCTCTCACCTCTCTCTCTCTCCATCTCATAGATTAACTCAGATTTTTATTTTACACAGAGTATACAGAACCCCAGAATTTTTGTATTCTATAGGTCTGAGATCAGATCCAGCATGTGCCATATGTGGTAATTCTGGTACTCTTATACATTTATTTTGGAGATGTCTCAAACTCCAGAGATACTGGGAGGAGGTGGTTGCCACAGTTAATGGGCATTTTTATCTAAATATTCCAGTTCAACCATTTACATGCCTATTGGGCTATCTTGATCCCACTCTTTATACTACTCCTATTTCTAATACTATCCTGCATGCTCTTTTTGTGGCCTGCAGACAAATTGCCCTTAGGTGGACCTCTCCATATCCTCCCACTCTGTTTATTTGGATTTTTGATCTCAATAGGCTTATTTCTTTTGAAAAACATACATATATTTTAAGAAACTCAATGAGTACGTTTAATGCCATTTGGGCACAACGGATAGAGTAAATGTCCCCATTAGTGCAGTAGGAAAATTAGAACTACAAACTATAAATATCTCTGTTTGTACAATGTGTGTTATGGGTTGTATTTTTTATTTTTTTTATGTTTCTTGGAATTTCGTGTGATGTGTTTGTTGTGCTATGTCTGTATTTCAATGTTTTGTGAAAAATTGGAAAAATATAATTAAAAAACCAAGAAAAAAAACACTAATTTATGGCTGCCTGCTGAATGCCTCCTCCATCGTCTGACAGTTCTTATATAGGTAAGGACAGGGCCACCTATCAACATCACCTGGTGGCACTGCCCCCTTAAGACGTCACCAACCGGTGCATGCTTGGTCGGTGACATCAGAAGGGGACAATAGAATGCTTGCAAGATTGAATAAGGTGTTTTCCTGTTCTGAAAGAAAATATACATCCTTTTAAGAAAAAAGAGTTAGTGTTTAGGGTTAATGGGAAGTTTAGTTTCAAGGGACTGTATACCGTATATACTCGAGTATAGGCCGACCCGAATATAAGCCGAGGCCCCCAATTTACCCCCAAAAAACTGGAAAAAATTATTGACTCGTGTATAAGCCGAGGGTGAGACATGCCTGTCCATCCCTGTGTGTCCGTCCATCCCTATGGGTCCATCCATCCCTGTGTGTGTCCATGCATCCGTGTGTGTGTGTGTGTGTGTGTCCATGCATCCGTGTGTGTGTGTGTGTGTCCATGCATCCGTGTGTGTGTGTGTGTGTGTGTCCATGCATCCGTGTGTGTGTGTGTGTGTGTGTGTGTGTGTGTGTGTCCATGCATCCGTGTGTGTGTGTGTCCATCCATCCCTGTGTGTGTGTGTGTGTGTGTGTGTGTGTGTGCATGCATCTGTGTGTGTGTGTGTGTGTGTGTGTGTGTGTGTGTGTGTGTGTCCGTGCAGCCTACCTGTGTCCAGCCTGCCTGTGTCCGTCCAGCCTGCGTCCGTCCAGCCTGCGTCCCGTCCAGCCTGCGTCCCGTCCAGCCTGCGTCCCGTCCAGCCTGCGTCCCGTCCCGGCCCGTCCCGAGCCGAGCCTCCGTCCTTCAGCTCTTCGTCGGCGGCCATTCTAGGATTCAAAAGCCGCGCCTCCGTCGGTGATAGGCGGAACACTCAATTTCCCACTGACTGCTGGGAAATTGAGTGTTCCGCCTATCGGATGTCCGTGATAGGCGGAACACTCAATTTCCCAGCAGTCAGTGGTCCGCCTATCATGGACGTCCGCTCATCCTCATACTACGGACGAGGATGAGAGGATGTCCGTGATAGGCGGAACACAGACTGCTGGGAAATTCAGTGTTCCGCCTATCACCGACGGAGGCGCGGCCTTTGAATCCTAGAATGGCCGCTGTCTGTCTGCTCGACACGCTGATCGGGCAGACAGACAGCGATGACTCGAGTATAAGCCGAGGGGGGCACTTTCAGCCTCAAAAAAGAGGCTGAAAATCTCGGCTTATACTCGAGTATATACGGTAATGGTTTTGTACAGATATTTTTTATTTATTTACTATGACCAGTCCGCGAAGTAAATATGAAATGTTTTTGTTGAATTATGTAGTCTTCTAGGCAGCCAGCAGATTGAGTTCTAGTCTACTTTTCGGATATTCATGTAAACTCTTAACTTTGCTGAAAGAAGACAGAACCTATTGTGGTTGATTTTTGAAGGAAACATATAAACATTTCAGTTTTCAAAGTGAGTGCTCACTTATCTTGGTAAATACAGTGAAGTTGACTTTAATCATCCAGTCATGTGTAAGCAAAAAATAGTGTTTTAATTTCTACTTCCCTTTACACATAAGTGGATATTTAAAGTGAATGCAGCCTCCCCTTATACACTGAACAAAACGGACAAACAATTTGCAAAGTGAACAATCACTCTGATAAGTAAACTGCCTCTATTGGATTAGTAAATCAATCCTAAAGAGTCATTAGAGCAGTGATTTATTCTTTATCAGAAAATTATTAAAAATCATTAGGAAAAAATCATTACAAAGGGTTCAGGGTTAAGGTTTATTGGGAGAGGGTAAAGACAATTTGTTAAATTTAAAACACAATTAAAATGCATTTTTTCCCTCCACCCTGTTCCACGGCTGTCATTCTGGCCTAGGCCAGAATTACACGTCCCTGGATCTTCAGCCTCCTGTGATACTCATGTCCCATCTAACACTGAGCTGAAAATTAAGGAACAGGACCCAAAGCAGGACAATGCTGGATTCACCCTACAGGTAAGTGTTTTGAAGATAACCCAGTATTACAGGTAAGATGGAAAAAAATATACCAGAGGAGTTTAGTTTCACCTCTAGGGCTCTTTTACACTTGGGGCAAGGACTACCACTCCATTGAAAAGCGACCTGTGCTCAGTAGACATGTGCATTCGTTTTCGTCCGAATGCATTTTCATCCGAATTTCAGGTATTTTCGTTTTCGTTTTGACAAACGATAACGAAAGTGCAGATTCCGAAAAACGAAAGATCCGACATAAATAAATGCTTTTTTTCATTTTCGTTGTTACAACAGTTCGATATAGAATAGGAGATTCGAAGTGACCGTTCGATATAGAATAGGAGATTCGACGTGACTCCATATGTCTATTGAACCTGTGGTCGAATGTGCCTAAGTTTCGTTTACCTCTATTAGTCCTATTATATAGAAAAGCTTCGACAGAGAGTAAATATTCGACATAGAGAGAACAGAATCGACAGAGAGAAACGATACTGGAATTGGGTGGGGGAAGTAAATTAAAAAAAAAAAATAGATAATATTCGACGGGATCGTTGCACGTTTAATAATATTCGACGGGATCGTTGCACGTTTAATAATATTCGACGGGATCGTTGCACGTTTAATAATATTCGACGGGATCGTTGCACGTTTATAATTAGTGATGGACGAACTTCCGACGGGACGTTTCGCGAACGCGAAACGCGAACGGGCACAAACGTTCGCGAAAACGACCGTTCGCCGCGGGCTCCATTGACTTCAATGGGAGGCGAATTTCGCAAACCTTTAGGTCAAATTTGCGGCCACGGGGTAATTATTAGGGGGTAGCACGTAGTCCCACCACCTGGACAATAGCATAATACATGTATGAGGTGAATTTGGGATCGATAACTACAAGCATTTTTTTTTTATTTGGGAAATTGTTCTGACAATTCAGGACTATGGAGCTAATGAAGGCAATGGAGGAGAGGGAAGGTCAGGGACCAGGGTAGGCAAACAAGAGGGTGCAGGAGATACAGAGCACTGACAGCAGCACCGTAATACAGAGCACTGACATCAGCACCGTGACATACAGCGCTGACAGCAGCTCCGTGACATACAGCGCTGACAGCAGCTCCGTGACATACAGCGCTGACAGCAGCTCCGTGACATACAGCGCTGACAGCAGCTCCGTGACATACAGCGCTGACAGCAGCTCCGTGACATACAGCGCTGACAGCAGCACCGTGACATACAGCGCTGACAGCAGCTCCGTGACATACAGCGCTGACAGCAGCTCCGTGACATACAGCGCTGACAGCAGCTCCGTGACATACAGCACTGACAGCAGCTCCGTGACATACAGCGCTGACAGCAGCTCCGTGACATACAGCGCTGACAGCAGCACCGTGACATACAGCGCTGACAGCAGCTCCGTGACATACAGCGCTGACAGCAGCTCCGTGACATACAGCGCTGACAGCAGCTCCGTGACATACAGCGCTGACAGCAGCTCCGTGACATACAGCGCTGACAGCAGCTCCGTGACATACAGCGCTGACAGCAGCACCGTGACATACAGCGCTGACAGCAGCTCCGTGACATACAGCGCTGACAGCAGCTCCGTGACATACAGCGCTGACAGCAGCTCCGTGACATACAGCACTGACAGCAGCTCCGTGACATACAGCGCTGACAGCAGCTCCGTGACATACAGCGCTGACAGCAGCACCGTGACATACAGCGCTGACAGCAGCTCCGTGACATACAGCGCTGACAGCAGCTCCGTGACATACAGCGCTGACAGCAGCTCCGTGACATACAGCGCTGACAGCAGCTCCGTGACATACAGCGCTGACAGCAGCTCCGTGACATACAGCGCTGACAGCAGCTCCGTGACATACAGCGCTGACAGCAGCTCCGTGACATACAGCGCTGACAGCAGCTCCGTGACATACAGCGCTGACAGCAGCACCGTAAGCAGCCCCAGGAGGAAGTCAGCACAGCACAGGGATGGTGTGATCCCCTCATAATAAGAACCCCCAGGAGGAAGTCAGCACAGCACAGGGATGGTGGGAGCCCCTCATAATAAGAACCCCCAGGAGGAAGTCAGCACAGCACAGGGATGGTGGGAGCCCCTCATAATAAGAACACCCAGGAGGAAGTCAGCACAGCACAGGGATGGTGGGAACCCCTCATAATAAGCAGCCCCAGTAGAAATATGACACCGCTCAACCTCTTCAAAGAGGAGGGTAGGGGCATATAGTACGGTGTGCTTTTTTGGGTCAGGGAAGTGAGCCAAATGAATTAAGAAGGTCTGTGTGCTTGATTCCAAAAATTGTTTATAGACATATACATGGTCTACTGATCACATGTGTTGAATTCCTCCGAGATCCATGCCTCATTCATTTTTAGAAATGTGAGGTAGTTAACACTGTCGTGAGCTAGGCGAGTACGCTTATCGGTCACAATCCCCCCTGCTGCGCTGAACGTCCTTTCGGACAGGACACTGGATGAGGGGCAAGCCAACAGTTCGATTGCAAATTGGGCAAGCTCTGGCCAGAGGTCAAGCCTGCCCACCCAGTAGTCTAGGGGTTCATCACTCCTCAGAGCGTCCACATCGGCCGTTAACCCAATGTAGTCGGACACCTGACGGTCTAGGCGTTCCCTGATGCTGGATCCGGATGACACCTGTCGATGGGTCGGCTGAAAGAATGACCTCATATCCGAAGTCACCAACACATCTTCAAACCGGCCTCTTCTTGCAGGCGCTGTTGGATTGGTACCCGCAAATCCTTCTCTGGGAGTGGGAATTGCTCCTCTGCCAGCGCACGCAAAAGCAGAATGCAGCATTTCTCGAAGCAAGGCCTGGAAGTGCTGCATTCTGACAGCCCTCTGCGACGGCGGTAACATTTCCGCCATTTTGTGTTTGTACCGGGGATCTAAGTACGTTGCCACCCAGTACTGGTCCTTGACCCTCATGCTTTTTATACGGGGGTCCCTATTAAAACACTGGAGCATGAAGGCCCCCATTTGCACTCAAGCGGAAGGTATGTGGTGGTGGTGGTGTTGTTGGTGGTAGTGTCTTTGGGGGTGCACATAGCAGAGAGTGAAGAAGAGGGTGCAGATCGAGAGGATGAGGAGGGTGCAGAAGAATAAGGCTGAGTGAGCCACTCAACCAAGTCTGGTGCGTCCTTTAAAGTAATTGAACGCACCTTCTGCAACTTCCCACTTTGGCTCAAGGCTGTTGCTCCTGCCCTACCCCTACCACCCCTGCGGAAGGGCCTGCCTCTTCCTCTGCCTGTCATTTTTTAAATCACCCTGTGACAAAACTCTTAGTCCCTATACCGCTGAAGGACTGCTGCAGTATAGGGCAGCGGTCAGCAGTAGTGCACGTCAACCCTATGTATTGTGGACCGATAGCGGTCCTTACAGAACAGCAGACTGTACTGCACTCAGGCCTATGTACCGTAGCACCCTATACCAAGTTACCAGTCCTTATAAGAACTTTTGTGGACCAAGCAGGTTGTGTGTTAGTGATTAGCAGACTGTACGTCAGTCCCTATACCAATGAAGGACTGCTGCAGTATAGGGCAGCGGTCAGCAGTAGTGCACGTCAACCCTATGTATTGTGGACCGATAGCGGTCCTTACAGAACAGCAGACTGTACTGCACTCAGGCCTATGTACCGTAGCACCCTATACCAAGTTACCAGTCCTTATAAAAACTTTTGTGGACCAAGCAGGTTGTGTGTTAGTGATTAGCAGACTGTACGTCAGTCCCTATACCAATGAAGGACTGCTGCAGTATAGGGCAGCGGTCAGCAGTAGTGCACGGCAACCCTATGTATTGTGGACCGATAGCGGTCCTTACAGAACAGCAGACTGTAACGCACTCAGGCCTATGTACCGTAGCACCCTATACCAAGTTACCAGTCCTTATAAGAACTTTTGTGGACCAAGCAGGTTGTGTGTTAGTGATTAGCAGACTGTACGTCAGTCCCTATACCAATGAAGGACTGCTGCAGTATAGGGCAGCGGTCAGCAGTAGTGCACGGCAACCCTATGTATTGTGGACCGATAGCGGTCCTTACAGAACAGCAGACTGTACTGCACTCAGGCCTATGTACCGTAGCACCCTATACCAAGTTACCAGTCCTTATAAGAACTTTTGTGGACCAAGCAGGTTGTGTGTTAGTGATTAGCAGACTGTACGTCAGTCCCTATACCAATGAAGGACTGCTGCAGTATAGGGCAGCGGTCAGCAGTAGTGCACGGCAACCCTATGTATTGTGGACCGATAGCGGTCCTTACAGAACAGCAGACTGTAACGCACTCAGGCCTATGTACCGTAGCACCCTATACCAAGTTACCAGTCCTTATAAGAACTTTTGTGGACCAAGCAGGTTGTGTGTTAGTGATTAGCAGACTGTACGTCAGTCCCTATACCAATGAAGGACTGCTGCAGTATAGGGCAGCGGTCAGCAGTAGTGCACGGCAACCCTATGTATTGTGGACCGATAGCGGTCCTTACAGAACAGCAGACTGTAACGCACTCAGGCCTATGTACCGTAGCACCCTATACCAAGTTACCAGTCCTTATAAGAACTTTTGTGGACCAAGCAGGTTGTGTGTTAGTGATTAGCAGACTGTACGTCAGTCCCTATACCAATGAAGGACTGCTGCAGTATAGGGCAGCGGTCAGCAGTAGTGCACGGCAACCCTATGTATTGTGGACCGATAGCGGTCCTTACAGAACAGCAGACTGTAACGCACTCAGGCCTATGTACCGTAGCACCCTATACCAAGTTACCAGTCCTTATAAGAACTTTTGTGGACCAAGCAGGTTGTGTATTAGTGTTTAGCAGACAATGCGTCAGTCCCTATACCGCTGAAGGACTGCTGCAGTATAGGGCAGCGGTCAGCAGTAGTGCACGGCAACCCTATGTATTGTGGACCGATAGCAGTCCTTACAGAACAGCAGACTGTACTGCACTCAGGCCTATGTACCGTAGCACCCTATACCAAGTTACCAGTCCTTATAAGAACTTTTGTGGACCAAGCAGGTTGTGTGTTAGTGTTTAGCAGACTGTGCGTCAGTCCCTATACCGCTGAAGGACTGCTGCAGTATAGGGCAGCGGTCAGCAGTAGTGCACGTCAACCCTATGTATTGTGGACCGATAGCGGTCCTTACAGAACAGCAGACTGTAACGCACTCAGGCCTATGTACCGTAGCACCCTATACCAAGTTACCAGTCCTTATAAGAACTTTTGTGGACCAAGCAGGTTGTGTATTAGTGTTTAGCAGACAATGCGTCAGTCCCTATACCGCTGAAGGACTGCTGCAGTATAGGGCAGCGGTCAGCAGTAGTGCACGGCAACCCTATGTATTGTGGACCGATAGCAGTCCTTACAGAACAGCAGACTGTACTGCACTCAGGCCTATGTACCGTAGCACCCTATACCAAGTTACCAGTCCTTATAAGAACTTTTGTGGACCAAGCAGGTTGTGTGTTAGTGTTTAGCAGACTGTGCGTCAGTCCCTATACCGCTGAAGGACTGCTGCAGTATAGGGCAGCGGTCAGCAGTAGTGCACGTCAACCCTATGTATTGTGGACCGATAGCGGTCCTTACAGAACAGCAGACTGTAACGCACTCAGGCCTATGTACCGTAGCACCCTATACCAAGTTACCAGTCCTTATAAGAACTTTTGTGGACCAAGCAGGTTGTGTATTAGTGTTTAGCAGACTGTGCGTCAGTCCCTATACCGCTGAAGGACTGCTGCAGTATAGGGCAGCGGTCAGCAGTAGTGCACGGCAACCCTATCTATTGTGGACCGATAGCGGTCCTTACAGAACAGCAGACTGTACCGCACCCAAGCCTATGTACCGTAGCACCCTAGACAGACCAAGTTACCAGTCCTTATAAGAACTTTTGTGGAACAAGTGAGTTGTGAATGATTAGCAGACTGCAGCAGAAGGGCAGCAGTCAAGTATAATATTCTTTCTATATTTGGAAGAAAGAATATTATACGTGTACAAGCCTATTACCGTACCACTGATACCAGTCCTGAAAAGAACCTTTGTGGAACTAATAGTAACAGCAAGTCTTTAAAATTATCCTCACTGCCTGACACACTGCTTCCTGCCTGTCCCTATACAAATTGGCAAAAAAGAGTAGGCTGGAACGATTAGCTGGAACAGCTCTTTTGTGGACCTGATAGTAACAGCTAATGATGATGATGATGATGATGATGAAGAAAGACTAATCTGGCTGAGCTGTCCCTAAAATAGCAGCATACAGCGCTCTGTCCCTTTATCTAAACTGACAAAAGAAACTCAGGCTGCTGACCTAACACCTATACCAGTCCTGAAAAGAACTTTTGTGTACCAAATAGCTAGCGTTTTCTCTGTCCCTACTCCACACAGGATCCTTTCCCTACAGTGACAGAAGAAAGAATGTAAAATGGCCACCGGATCGGGTGTATTTATAGGTTAGGGGGAATGTCCAAGTGTCCATGAGCTGTCATGTCTCAATTGGTTGTCCTGTAACACATGATAAACGTGTCACGAAAGGTTAAAGTTCTTGTATACATTAAACACGTAAGTCCGCCGGGGCGAACGACGGAAAAAGGCGTTCGAACCCGCGGACGGCGAAAGTCGGAAATTCGCCGCGAAACGACCGCCGGGCGAACCGTTCGGCCATCACTATTTATAATAATATTCGACGGGATCGTCGCAACTATACGACACTGCAATCGTACATTTCGGCAATCGAATGCTCCGCCTATAGGCTATATAGTTTAGCAGCTCCATCGAATCTTCTTTATCCATTCGACAGATACCATAAGCCTTCCAAGACAGATTCGACCGTAATTCATGTGGATTTTCGGACGAATGCAATTTTTGCACGAAAAACGAAATAAATAAAAACGAATTTCGGGAGTAACTAAATAAATAAAATTTACGGACGAAAACGAAAAAACGAAACGAAATATTCTAGTCTGCACATGTCTAGTGCTCAGATAATATGTAACAGTTGGTAAGGAGGTGGCGATAAGTCATCTCATCACAACTGTTTTAACCTCCTAAATAATACATTACTATGTTGCAATTTCATGCATAGCACAAGGTTGCTGGGCGGTTGCAGTGTGGCTACATTCACTTGAATGGGTCATGTTTACAGGGCTGTACTGCCCGCTAAATGTGACAGAGGGTATAATTTCTGCTGCAGCAGTGAAGCAAAGCATGGCAAAGAGTTCTGTTTTTCAGCAAATGGATCATTCTGAAATTGGGGATACTGGCATGGGTAAATCAGTGGGCAGTCACATATAAGTCACTACCTGATATTTCTAAAGGACATTAGGGTCAGTCATAGTTAGTGATGAATAAATGAGCTTGGATTAGATTCACAGCCTGTGCATCAAAGTCATTGCAAATTCTAGAATGTATAAACTTTAATCTGAACCATATTGAAGTCAGTAGAAGGAAAATCTTAAAAATCAATGACTCAGGATGCAGCTGGAAACAGTGGGGTGGGGCGATGATACTTAGAATGAGGGTGAAGCCTACACTTGGCCCTACTTTGCTTGACAATAAAGTCTGTCCCATACAGGCAGAATCCTGGAGAAATCTTCACAGCAGGGATGCCCTGTCCACTTCCTGCTGCTGAACTTCTGGTTCTGAGAGGGTTAATAGGGTCATATTTTCAGTGAAGATGCTGTAAAAAAGTTCCCAATGAGGACCTTCCCTATCCTCCCATCTCCATGACTGAGCAACATTTTTTCATTGCATTTACTGCCTGTAACATAATCTGTGAATGGAAGAGAATCCTGTTACTTGTCAGACTCTCCACAATTCATAAATCAAAAACTTGTTACAGACAGTGAAAGCAATGACAGAATGTTTCAAGAGGAGAAGCAGGGCAGAATGGGTTGATCCTTTTCGGGAACTTTTTCACTGCAGCTTCACAGAAGACCTGAAGCTTTTAACCCCTGCAATGCTGGGAGTTTAGTAGCAAGAAGAGGAAAGGGCATCCATGCACAGAGTATTTCTACAGAAGTAGCTGCCCACACAATGCGGGACATACAGGTACTTCATTACAGGTAACTTAGCTCATTAATCTATGGAGATTTTTATTTAGTGAAACCTCAGCTTTAAAGCAAACCTGTACTGCAAGATAGACTTATAGCAATACTAATTGCTTTAGTACTTTCAGTTGCTAACCTGGAACAGCTATGTAGGTTAGAAATAGTGATGGACGAACGTTTCGCCCGGCGGTCGTTTCGCGGCGAATTTCCGACTTTCGCCGTCCGCGGGTTCGAACGCCTTTTTCCGTCGTTCGCCCCGGCGGACTTACGTGTTTAATGTATACAAGAACTTTAACCTTTCGTGACACGTTTATCATGTGTTACAGGACAACCAATTGAGACATGACAGCTCATGGACACTTGGACATTCCCCCTAACCTATAAATACACCCGATCCGGTGGCCATTTTACATTCTTTCTTCTGTCACTGTAGGGAAAGGATCCTGTGTGGAGTAGGGACAGAGAAAACGCTAGCTATTTGGTACACAAAAGTTCTTTTCAGGACTGGTATAGGTGTTAGGTCAGCAGCCTGAGTTTCTTTTGTCAGTTTAGATAAAGGGACAGAGCGCTGTATGCTGCTATTTTAGGGACAGCTCAGCCAGATTAGTCTTTCTTCATCATCATCATCATCATCATCATTAGCTGTTACTATCAGGTCCACAAAAGAGCTGTTCCAGCTAATCGTTCCAGCCTACTCTTTTTTGCCAATTTGTATAGGGACAGGCAGGAAGCAGTGTGTCAGGCAGTGAGGATAATTTTAAAGACTTGCTGTTACTATTAGTTCCACAAAGGTTCTTTTCAGGACTGGTATCAGTGGTACGGTAATAGGCTTGTACACGTATAATATTCTTTCTTCCAAATATAGAAAGAATATTATACTTGACTGCTGCCCTTCTGCTGCAGTCTGCTAATCATTCACAACTCACTTGTTCCACAAAGCTCTTTATCAGGACTGGTAACTTGGTCTGTCTAGGGTGCTACGGTACATAGGCTTGGGTGCGGTACAGTCTGCTGTTCTGTAAGGACCGCTATCGGTCCACAATACATAGGGTTGCCGTGCACTACTGCTGACCGCTGCCCTATACTGCAGCAGTCCTTCAGCGGTATAGGGACTGACGCACAGTCTGCTAAACACTAATACACAACCTGCTTGGTCCACAAAAGTTCTTATAAGGACTGGTAACTTGGTATAGGGTGCTACGGTACATAGGCCTGAGTGCGTTACAGTCTGCTGTTCTGTAAGGACCGCTATCGGTCCACAATACATAGGGTTGACGTGCACTACTGCTGACCGCTGCCCTATACTGCAGCAGTCCTTCAGCGGTATAGGGACTGACGCACAGTCTGCTAAACACTAACACACAACCTGCTTGGTCCACAAAAGTTCTTATAAGGACTGGTAACTTGGTATAGGGTGCTACGGTACATAGGCCTGAGTGCAGTACAGTCTGCTGTTCTGTAAGGACTGCTATCGGTCCACAATACATAGGGTTGCCGTGCACTACTGCTGACCGCTGCCCTATACTGCAGCAGTCCTTCAGCGGTATAGGGACTGACGCACAGTCTGCTAAACACTAATACACAACCTGCTTGGTCCACAAAAGTTCTTATAAGGACTGGTAACTTGGTATAGGGTGCTACGGTACATAGGCCTGAGTGCAGTACAGTCTGCTGTTCTGTAAGGACCGCTATCGGTCCACAATACATAGGGTTGCCGTGCACTACTGCTGACCGCTGCCCTATACTGCAGCAGTCCTTCATTGGTATAGGGACTGACGTACAGTCTGCTAATCACTAACACACAACCTGCTTGGTCCACAAAAGTTCTTATAAGGACTGGTAACTTGGTATAGGGTGCTACGGTACATAGGCCTGAGTGCAGTACAGTCTGCTGTTCTGTAAGGACTGCTATCGGTCCACAATACATAGGGTTGCCGTGCACTACTGCTGACCGCTGCCCTATACTGCAGCAGTCCTTCAGCGGTATAGGGACTGACGCACAGTCTGCTAAACACTAATACACAACCTGCTTGGTCCACAAAAGTTCTTATAAGGACTGGTAACTTGGTATAGGGTGCTACGGTACATAGGCCTGAGTGCAGTACAGTCTGCTGTTCTGTAAGGACCGCTATCGGTCCACAATACATAGGGTTGCCGTGCACTACTGCTGACCGCTGCCCTATACTGCAGCAGTCCTTCATTGGTATAGGGACTGACGTACAGTCTGCTAATCACTAACACACAACCTGCTTGGTCCACAAAAGTTCTTATAAGGACTGGTAACTTGGTATAGGGTGCTACGGTACATAGGCCTGAGTGCAGTACAGTCTGCTGTTCTGTAAGGACTGCTATCGGTCCACAATACATAGGGTTGCCGTGCACTACTGCTGACCGCTGCCCTATACTGCAGCAGTCCTTCAGCGGTATAGGGACTGACGCACAGTCTGCTAAACACTAATACACAACCTGCTTGGTCCACAAAAGTTCTTATAAGGACTGGTAACTTGGTATAGGGTGCTACGGTACATAGGCCTGAGTGCAGTACAGTCTGCTGTTCTGTAAGGACCGCTATCGGTCCACAATACATAGGGTTGCCGTGCACTACTGCTGACCGCTGCCCTATACTGCAGCAGTCCTTCATTGGTATAGGGACTGACGCACAGTCTGCTAAACACTAATACACAACCTGCTTGGTCCACAAAAGTTCTTATAAGGACTGGTAACTTGGTATAGGGTGCTACGGTACATAGGCCTGAGTGCAGTACAGTCTGCTGTTCTGTAAGGACCGCTATCGGTCCACAATACATAGGGTTGCCGTGCACTACTGCTGACCGCTGCCCTATACTGCAGCAGTCCTTCATTGGTATAGGGACTGACGTACAGTCTGCTAATCACTAACACACAACCTGCTTGGTCCACAAAAGTTCTTATAAGGACTGGTAACTTGGTATAGGGTGCTACGGTACATAGGCCTGAGTGCAGTACAGTCTGCTGTTCTGTAAGGACTGCTATCGGTCCACAATACATAGGGTTGCCGTGCACTACTGCTGACCGCTGCCCTATACTGCAGCAGTCCTTCAGCGGTATAGGGACTGACGCACAGTCTGCTAAACACTAATACACAACCTGCTTGGTCCACAAAAGTTCTTATAAGGACTGGTAACTTGGTATAGGGTGCTACGGTACATAGGCCTGAGTGCAGTACAGTCTGCTGTTCTGTAAGGACCGCTATCGGTCCACAATACATAGGGTTGCCGTGCACTACTGCTGACCGCTGCCCTATACTGCAGCAGTCCTTCATTGGTATAGGGACTGACGTACAGTCTGCTAATCACTAACACACAACCTGCTTGGTCCACAAAAGTTCTTATAAGGACTGGTAACTTGGTATAGGGTGCTACGGTACATAGGCCTGAGTGCAGTACAGTCTGCTGTTCTGTAAGGACTGCTATCGGTCCACAATACATAGGGTTGCCGTGCACTACTGCTGACCGCTGCCCTATACTGCAGCAGTCCTTCAGCGGTATAGGGACTGACGCACAGTCTGCTAAACACTAATACACAACCTGCTTGGTCCACAAAAGTTCTTATAAGGACTGGTAACTTGGTATAGGGTGCTACGGTACATAGGCCTGAGTGCAGTACAGTCTGCTGTTCTGTAAGGACCGCTATCGGTCCACAATACATAGGGTTGCCGTGCACTACTGCTGACCGCTGCCCTATACTGCAGCAGTCCTTCATTGGTATAGGGACTGACGTACAGTCTGCTAATCACTAACACACAACCTGCTTGGTCCACAAAAGTTCTTATAAGGACTGGTAACTTGGTATAGGGTGCTACGGTACATAGGCCTGAGTGCAGTACAGTCTGCTGTTCTGTAAGGACTGCTATCGGTCCACAATACATAGGGTTGCCGTGCACTACTGCTGACCGCTGCCCTATACTGCAGCAGTCCTTCAGCGGTATAGGGACTGACGCACAGTCTGCTAAACACTAATACACAACCTGCTTGGTCCACAAAAGTTCTTATAAGGACTGGTAACTTGGTATAGGGTGCTACGGTACATAGGCCTGAGTGCAGTACAGTCTGCTGTTCTGTAAGGACCGCTATCGGTCCACAATACATAGGGTTGCCGTGCACTACTGCTGACCGCTGCCCTATACTGCAGCAGTCCTTCATTGGTATAGGGACTGACGTACAGTCTGCTAATCACTAACACACAACCTGCTTGGTCCACAAAAGTTCTTATAAGGACTGGTAACTTGGTATAGGGTGCTACGGTACATAGGCCTGAGTGCAGTACAGTCTGCTGTTCTGTAAGGACCGCTATCGGTCCACAATACATAGGGTTGCCGTGCACTACTGCTGACCGCTGCCCTATACTGCAGCAGTCCTTCATTGGTATAGGGACTGACGTACAGTCTGCTAATCACTAACACACAACCTGCTTGGTCCACAAAAGTTCTTATAAGGACTGGTAACTTGGTATAGGGTGCTACGGTACATAGGCCTGAGTGCGTTACAGTCTGCTGTTCTGTAAGGACCGCTATCGGTCCACAATACATAGGGTTGCCGTGCACTACTGCTGACCGCTGCCCTATACTGCAGCAGTCCTTCAGCGGTATAGGGACTGACGCACAGTCTGCTAAACACTAACACACAACCTGCTTGGTCCACAAAAGTTTTTATAAGGACTGGTAACTTGGTATAGGGTGCTACGGTACATAGGCCTGAGTGCAGTACAGTCTGCTGTTCTGTAAGGACCGCTATCGGTCCACAATACATAGGGTTGACGTGCACTACTGCTGACCGCTGCCCTATACTGCAGCAGTCCTTCAGCGGTATAGGGACTAAGAGTTTTGTCACAGGGTGATTTAAAAAATGACAGGCAGAGGAAGAGGCAGGCCCTTCCGCAGGGGTGGTAGGGGTAGGGCAGGAGCAACAGCCTTGAGCCAAAGTGGGAAGTTGCAGAAGGTGCGTTCAATTACTTTAAAGGACGCACCAGACTTGGTTGAGTGGCTCACTCAGCCTTATTCTTCTGCACCCTCCTCATCCTCTCGATCTGCACCCTCTTCTTCACTCTCTGCTATGTGCACCCCCAAAGACACTACCACCAACAACACCACCACCACCACATACCTTCCGCTTGAGTGCAAATGGGGGCCTTCATGCTCCAGTGTTTTAATAGGGACCCCCGTATAAAAAGCATGAGGGTCAAGGACCAGTACTGGGTGGCAACGTACTTAGATCCCCGGTACAAACACAAAATGGCGGAAATGTTACCGCCGTCGCAGAGGGCTGTCAGAATGCAGCACTTCCAGGCCTTGCTTCGAGAAATGCTGCATTCTGCTTTTGCGTGCGCTGGCAGAGGAGCAATTCCCACTCCCAGAGAAGGATTTGCGGGTACCAATCCAACAGCGCCTGCAAGAAGAGGCCGGTTTGAAGATGTGTTGGTGACTTCGGATATGAGGTCATTCTTTCAGCCGACCCATCGACAGGTGTCATCCGGATCCAGCATCAGGGAACGCCTAGACCGTCAGGTGTCCGACTACATTGGGTTAACGGCCGATGTGGACGCTCTGAGGAGTGATGAACCCCTAGACTACTGGGTGGGCAGGCTTGACCTCTGGCCAGAGCTTGCCCAATTTGCAATCGAACTGTTGGCTTGCCCCTCATCCAGTGTCCTGTCCGAAAGGACGTTCAGCGCAGCAGGGGGGATTGTGACCGATAAGCGTACTCGCCTAGCTCACGACAGTGTTAACTACCTCACATTTCTAAAAATGAATGAGGCATGGATCTCGGAGGAATTCAACACATGTGATCAGTAGACCATGTATATGTCTATAAACAATTTTTGGAATCAAGCACACAGACCTTCTTAATTCATTTGGCTCACTTCCCTGACCCAAAAAAGCACACCGTACTATATGCCCCTACCCTCCTCTTTGAAGAGGTTGAGCGGTGTCATATTTCTACTGGGGCTGCTTATTATGAGGGGTTCCCACCATCCCTGTGCTGTGCTGACTTCCTCCTGGGTGTTCTTATTATGAGGGGCTCCCACCATCCCTGTGCTGTGCTGACTTCCTCCTGGGGGTTCTTATTATGAGGGGATCACACCATCCCTGTGCTGTGCTGACTTCCTCCTGGGGCTGCTTACGGTGCTGCTGTCAGCGCTGTATGTCACGGAGCTGCTGTCAGCGCTGTATGTCACGGAGCTGCTGTCAGCGCTGTATGTCACGGAGCTGCTGTCAGCGCTGTATGTCACGGAGCTGCTGTCAGCGCTGTATGTCACGGAGCTGCTGTCAGCGCTGTATGTCACGGAGCTGCTGTCAGCGCTGTATGTCACGGAGCTGCTGTCAGCGCTGTATGTCACGGAGCTGCTGTCAGCGCTGTATGTCACGGTGCTGCTGTCAGCGCTGTATGTCACGGAGCTGCTGTCAGCGCTGTATGTCACGGAGCTGCTGTCAGCGCTGTATGTCACGGAGCTGCTGTCAGCGCTGTATGTCACGGAGCTGCTGTCAGCGCTGTATGTCACGGAGCTGCTGTCAGCGCTGTATGTCACGGTGCTGCTGTCAGCGCTGTATGTCACGGAGCTGCTGTCAGCGCTGTATGTCACGGAGCTGCTGTCAGTGCTGTATGTCACGGAGCTGCTGTCAGCGCTGTATGTCACGGAGCTGCTGTCAGCGCTGTATGTCACGGAGCTGCTGTCAGCGCTGTATGTCACGGTGCTGCTGTCAGCGCTGTATGTCACGGAGCTGCTGTCAGCGCTGTATGTCACGGAGCTGCTGTCAGCGCTGTATGTCACGGAGCTGCTGTCAGCGCTGTATGTCACGGAGCTGCTGTCAGCGCTGTATGTCACGGAGCTGCTGTCAGCGCTGTATGTCACGGTGCTGATGTCAGTGCTCTGTATTACGGTGCTGCTGTCAGTGCTCTGTATCTCCTGCACCCTCTTGTTTGCCTACCCTGGTCCCTGACCTTCCCTCTCCTCCATTGCCTTCATTAGCTCCATAGTCCTGAATTGTCAGAACAATTTCCCAAATAAAAAAAAAATGCTTGTAGTTATCGATCCCAAATTCACCTCATACATGTATTATGCTATTGTCCAGGTGGTGGGACTACGTGCTACCCCCTAATAATTACCCCGTGGCCGCAAATTCGACCTAAAGGTTTGCGAAATTCGCCTCCCATTGAAGTCAATGGAGCCCGCGGCGAACGGTCGTTTTCGCGAACGTTTGTGTCCGTTCGCGTTTCGCGTTCGCGAAACGTCCCGTCGGAAGTTCGTCCATCACTAGTTAGAAAGACAGAATTAAGTGAAAACTCTTTAGTCAATGAGGGTTATTTACTAAAACTGAAGAGTGCAAAATCTGGTTCAACTATCTATAGAAACCAATTGGCTTCTAGGTTGTATTGCCAAAGTTTAATTGAACGAACTGAAGATAGAAGTCGATTGGCTACCAAGCACAGCTGCACCAGAATCAGAGTGCTCCAACTTTAGTAAAACGACCCCAGTGACTTTGTTCAGCATCTGAGAGCATGACAAATCCCTGGTACCGCCATGTGTGTAGGACAGTGCATACATATAGCAGTGTTGCTGCTTGGCCCATATGGGGACAAGAAGACAGTACTTTCAAAGTGGTAACTAGTGTGATCCAGATGTTATGCACGTCTTAATTACTTTGCTCACAATAGATGAATTGAGATGCAGGTATGCAAAAGCTTCCAATTTAAGTTAGTAACATGAAATGCTGAGTAACAGTTACCAGTTGCTAACTGTACACATTTGAAATAAAGATGGACATAAGAAAAATAACTGGGCTGGCACTGCTGATTTCCTTCAGTAATTTCTAGTTTCTTGCATGTCTGCTGAACCACTGGGATCACAATTTTCAGATACCTTTATGGAACATGCTATCCACTTAAGCCCTGGACCATTTTGCTGGCCTAAAGAGGGGCTATACATTAAACAAATAAAAATTAAAAGTCAGCAGCTACAAATACTGCAGATGCTGACTTTTAATAAATGGACACTTACCTGTGCCAGGGTCCAGCGATGTCGGCACCTGCTGCCATCCTCTGTCAGGGAATCGGGAAGTGAAGCGTTACAGCTTCACTGCCCGGTTCCCTACTGTGCATGCGCGACTCGTGCTGCGCATCTTTACTGGTCCCCGTTGTGTTCTGTGTTTCCCAGAACACAATAGGGGGGGCATCTGCAGCTAGCTATTCCCAGAAGTGGGTGCAGATACCTGGATTATACAGGTATCTGCACCCCCTCCCCCCTAAAAGGTGCCAATTATGGCACCAGAGGGGGGAAGGGTTCCGATGAGAGGAACTTCCACTTTAGGGTGGAGGTCCGCTTTAAGACCAGAGCACTTTTTGCGATTCGGCACTGCGACATTTTAACTGACAATTGAGCAGTCATGCAACGTGGCTCCCAAACAAAATTGACGTCCTTTTTTTCCCACAAATAGAGCTTTCTTTTGGTGGTATTTGATCACCTCTGCGGTTTTTATTTTTTGCGCTATAAACGAAAAAAGAGCAACAATTTTGAAAAAATTCAATATTTTTTACTTTTTGCTATAATAAATATCCCCAAACAATATATAATTTTTTTTTATTTTTCCTCAGTTTAGGCTGATACGTATTCTTCTACATATTTTTGGTTAAAAAAAATTGCAATAAGCAATTATTGATTAGTTGGTGCAAAAGTTATAGCGTTTACAAAATAGGAGATATTATGGCATTTTTATTAATATTTTTTTTTTACTAGTAATGGCGGCGATCAGCGATTTTTATTGTGACTGTGACATTATAGCAGACACATCGGACATTTTTGACCCATTTTTGGGACCATTGTCATTTATACAGCAATCAGTGCTATACAAATGCAATGATTCCTGTGTAAATGACACTGGCAGTGAAGGGGTTAACCAGAAGGTGGCCGTGTAGGGGCTAGTGTGTCCTAGGGGCATGTTTATAACTTTGGGGGATGTGGCTGTGATTTACAGAACACTGATCTCTGCTCCAATCACAGGGAGCAGAGATCAGTGTCACTTGTTGCTAGGCAGAACGGGGAGATGCTGTTTACATCGGCATCTCCCTGTTCTCCCTCCCCATGAGACAATCGCGGGTATCCCCGCGGTGATCGAGTCCGCGGAACCCGCGGTCGGACTCACGGGGGTCCCGATTGGCGCGCGTGCGCGCCACCGGTGGCACGTACGCGATGGCAGGGGGGCAATTTTAAATGGACAAACCTGTATGCCAATTTGCCTGCCCGTGCCATTCTGCCAACGTACATCGTCATGTACCGGGCGGGAAGTGGTTCAAATTGTTTATTTATTTTAATATTACCAGTATTAGTTGTTAAATTGCAATTTTTTTAAAGTTAAATGGTATTCAAAAGAACTTGGTTGCTAACTCAATTCTCAAGATGATGGTTTGTTAAATAGACATATCTATTATGTGGAGCTATCCAGGCTAGAATGTGGGCGGATCAAATGCTGATAGGCAGACATGAAGTTTAAATATGGGTTTTGATGTTCCTGTAAATACGTGAAGGTATGCTACATGCTAGGGCCATGGGCACAGTGCTGTTGATTTTTGAAGCTAAGTATCCTTTAGTCCTTCTCTGTCACTACTCACATTGACTGTGGCTTCATGTTTATATGTGTTTTTTAAATACTCTTAACTATATATTTTTTTAGAAAGTGCACATTTTCCTTACCATTCAGTTTTGTTTACACTTTTTAAAATGCTGTACCTTAAATGTGGATTCATCAGCACTTAAATGTACATTATCTATGTACATTTTTGTCCAAAATGAATATGTGAGATTAGCAAATCACGTTGTTTTTTTTCTTCCTATATTTATTTGGTTTCCATTGGCTTCAGGGGTTGTAATAAAAAAATTATGTGAATACAACGTCGATCAATAATCTATATACATATAAATTGATAAGGATATATTTATTGCATCAAGTCATGTTATGATTTGTATTTACCTTTTGGCTAGTTACTTATTATAGGGTTTTTTCTATTGTTTCTGAATATTATTATTATGTTTCCTGGTCTAAGGCTGAGCATGATACTAACGTTGCAGTGACCATACTGTATATATTAAAAGTAGTTATGTTAAATATAATTATTATACCCCAATGTTGTTTCATATACAGTGTTAGGCCGCGTACACACGCGGGGACTGTCTGCCGAAACTAAGTTCGTCAAACAGTCCGCTCAAACTTTTGAATGAACGAACACGCCCACACACGGCACTTTTTGAGCGGACAAATACGGCAAACTTTGTTCGTCGTACTAAGTCCGCGCAACTTTTGAAATGAACGGACTCGCCCACACACGAGGCAACAGTCCGCTCATTTCGAGCGCGTGTACAGGTAGGCGGGGCCCGCGACGGAGACGTCGCGGGCTCCGCCGCCTGGAATGTACTTAAAGGGGAACCCCAACGCCGAAAAAAATCGGCGTGGGGGTCCCCCCAAAGTCCACAACAGACCCTTGTCCGAGCACGCTACCCGGCCGGCCAGGAAAGGGGGGCGAGCGAGCGCGCCCCCCCTCCCGAGCCGTACCAGGCCGCGTGCCCTCAACATGGGGGGTGCCTTGGGGAAGGGGGGGCCGCGCGGCCCCCCCACCCCAAAGCACCTTGTCCCCATGTTGATGAGGACAAGGGCCTCTTCCCGACAACCCTGGCCGTTGGTTGTCGGGGTCTGCGGGCGGGGGGCTTATCGGAATCCGGGAGCCCCCTTTAATAAGGCGACAGAAGACCGGGCCACCGCCTCTAAAAGAGCTATAAGAAGGCGCGGTGGCCCGGCAGAAGAACCGAAGAGGGGGACAAGACCCCCGAAGTCGGGAGAAGAGGCCGGCGGCGGGGAGGAAGAAAGCCGGACTCCTCCGCTAGCAAAAGAGCTACAAGAAGATAGCGGAGGAGTCTGGCGAGAAGACCCCCGAAGACGGAAGACCCCCGGAGCTGTGCAATAAAATATTTTATCTCGTGTGTTGTGTTTTTTTTTTTGGGTACTTTTATTTTACAGGTGAATGGGTAGGGGTACATTGTACCCCATACTCATTCACATAGGGTGGGGGGCCGGTATCCGGGGGCCCCCTTATTAAAGGGGGCTCCCGGATTCCGATAAGCCCCCCGCCCGCAGACCCCGACAACCAACGGCCAGGGTTGTCGGGAAGAGGCCCTTGTCCTCATCAACATGGGGACAAGGTGCTTTGGGGTGGGGGGGCCGCGCGGCCCCCCCTTCCCCAAGGCACCCCCCATGTTGGCCTGGTACGGCTCGGGAGGGGGGGGCGCGCTCGCTCGCCCCCCTTTCCTGGCCGGCCGGGTAGCGTGCTCGGACAAGGGTCTGTTGTGGACTTTGGGGGGACCCCCACGCCGATTTTTTTGGCGTTGGGGTTCCCCTTTAAGTCCATACCAGGCGGCGGGGCCCGCGACGTCTCCCTCGCGGGCCCCGCCTACCTGGAGACGCGCTCGAAATGAGCAGACTTTCCTCCGAGCGGGAACAGTTTGCTCATTTCGAAAGTGGCCTACACACGGGCGGACTGTCCGCTCAAACCAAGTTTCAGCGGACAGTTTTTCGGAATTTCCGAAAAACTTTGTTCGTCAAACTGTCCGCTGAAACTGTCCGCTGAAGCCCCACACACGAGCGGACTGTCCGCTGAAATACTGTTCAGCGGACAAAGTTGAGCGAACAGTCCGCCCGTGTGTACGCGGCCTTACTGTAAGTTTTATAAATAGTATGTTGTGGAAATAGTCTAAGAATCCATGTGAAGAAATGTTACTAGGTAGAGAAAATAATATAGCTCCCACCACTCCCTGAAAACATTGATCACTTTTGGACCTCAGATAAAGTCGATCCCACACAGAGTCAGTGTTATTCTTGTTGGCTCAGATTTCAAAAAGTCTTCAAGAAGAAAGAAACCAAAAACTGTTTCAAATGCTGGTTTTTCCATATAACTGCTTCCGTGGTTGCCTGATCCTTAAACCAACTGCCAGCACTACCAGGTTCCCCATTTGTATCCCTGTTAGAATTTTTAAAGGAAGTGATGCTGTTTTTGGCCTTATCATCTCATCAGGCAGGGCTGTAAGGAGCATCCGAAAGGATTCTGCACAATTTTGCTTCATTGTCTTTGCTGTAAACCACACTTTTGTAGCCCGGTTTGAATATCTATTGACGTTACTTGTGTGACTTCTGGTTTGGAAATTTGGATTTTTTTTATTAAAGGTTTAACTACAACCACCTCTCTGACTGCTGCCACTGGATCGGAGGGAGTTCTTTTGCTCCCAACCTCACACACCTGCACATCTGCCTGGGGATTTTTGGGAAGATGAAGACTAGACAAGATTAGGGAGAACCCAATGTACATTTTTATATCCTGACAATATTAAATCAATATATTAAATACTTGCGAAAACTATTTATTAAGGGATGTGGAAACCACTGATGTAATAGTTGAGGCATTTATGTTTGTCCCAAAGAATTAATTGTGGGTAAATGTATTGTAGTTGCAGGCGGATACATATACAAGACAGAACGTGGAAAAATCCAAGCAGGGCGGATACATATACAAGTCATGGTAACTAAAAATGTTTATATGCATCAGATAAGGATTTATAGAACAAATGAGAATTAAAACATCCAAGGCCTTATTAATGAAAGTGTATTAAACAACAACAAAAACATGCTCTGAAAATGAGGATGGGAGACTAAAAAAAGATAATTTGATTTATTTCCATCAGAAGTGTTCACAGTTCTTTCACTTGCAAGTAAAAAAAAAAAATCAATGAATAAGGCCTTTCATGCATAACTAGGAGCATAATAGATAACTAATAGATACCAAATAACCAAAAGCAAGAAAAAAATATTATATTGTAGTTTAAACTTTATTCATGTGTAATGTACATTTTGGTAACATTGCTTTGCATAAATAGTAATTTACATTTTCATCTTTTTTTTTCTTTTCATCTAGTGAGTGACCTTTTTATGTTTACGGATTCAACATATTATCCATGTCTTAAATGAGATCCTACTTTCTCTGCATGCAAAAGAGGATGCTTTTACATTTTATCAAGGGTCGATTCTAGATGCACTTTGATTACATTCTACATTTATACAATGGGGACTTCAGTTCGACACATCTATCCCTATATAATTAAAATATGAATTGAACCAAGCTGTGATGCTGGGTACTTAATGAAGCATCAGGTACAATCATATTCATGTGGTTTAGAAGAAAGTGTATTTGCCTTTAATAGCATAATACCCAGCACCAATCAATTAACCTCTTACCGTGTCATTATTAATGTATACACTAACTCCCCAATGTTGTCTATTAGTATTGGAAAAATCAAAGCCAAGGGTGAACTTGGCTCTCCTATAGAGAAACTCATTTAAAATGTTAATTACACAGCAACTAATTAAAACTACTATGTGAGCACTAATCAATTACTTTATTGCATTGTGGGTGTAACTTGAACAAATTGAATGTTGCCAGTTTACGGTATCAAGTTATTAACTTGAGCTGACGGTCGATGATGGGACAATGAATGAGAGGTTTGCACTGTATTGATTTCATTTTCGCTGAGTGGATGCCTTGCTGTATTTAAAACTAATGGATCATGTGTAAAATTTACAGCAGCTTCAGCCAGATTTTCAGTCAGTGCTTCCCATTTATTCAAAGAATATATAAATCATGAATTAAAGGCAAAATCAATGAGCCTCGTCTATTAAATACTGGAAAGAGGTAAAAGTTTAACATACAACACAATCACCCTGCCTGAACCCTTAGCATTTAAAGCCCAAATCTGGGCGCAAAAAATAACTATCCTTGCAGTGCCCCCCCCCACCCCCCAGACTGCTAGTGTTTGTCTTTACCAAAAGGTAAAGGAATAAGATGTAATGCTCGTTATTCCAGCAGGGCCCTCCAGCGCCGTGATTGACCCTGCTAAGCCTGCTCTCTAAAACGGTTTTTGGCCATGATTTTACTCCTTCCTCCTCCACATACAATGCAGGGTTGATAACCCTGCATTGTATGTGATGACAGTGAAGGACCACCCAGAGCCCATAGCATCAGAGAGAGAAGAGGACAGTAACAGAGCTGGCCAGAATGAGAGAAAGGCAGGCCATACATTAGGCAATGAAAATTGCTCAATTCCCCATTCAACGCAGTCAGTGTTGATAGGGGAACCCCCCCCCCCCCCGCAGAGCTATTGTGTTCTGCCAGCAGGGGGCACAGGGAGCAACTATAGCCATTGGCAAATATTACATGCTAAAAATACATGGATTTGAACTATCTATAGCCAGCTTAAGGTAAGTAATGTATCCCCCTAGATGTAACCAGCATTAAGCTGAAGAAAAGAACAGCTGCACACCACAGGAACGTTCCAATTACTTTATTCCAAAAAATAGCAAATGACAGCCAACAAAGACACAGCGTTCGAACCCAGGAGGTGATACGTGCATTTCACACTGACTTCAGTGCTTCACTGAGGTCAGTGTGAAATGTACGCATCATCTCCTGGGTTCACATCACGCATCATTGGTCATTCCCTTGAAGAAGGAACCAATCAATAGTTCCGAAACGTGTCCCATTTTGATCACATATTTCCTGTTTGCGGTCCATGCTGGTTGTCGTCCCCTCCCACTGATGTAATTTCCGGGATTCATGCTCCACGCTGACTCCACGCTGACACTTGCTTCACCAGTGTTCCCAGAGCCTGGGGTGTTCACCTACTGGTTATCCTGGAACCTTCTGCTGCTGCATATCCTTATCCCTGGAAAGCTGTGATACACTGGGACCTCCTGATGTTGAATCACCTGCTTCATACATCCATGTTATGCCTCTTCTTATACTTGATTCTGTAAGTGTTTTTAATCTTGTGTGGGGATATTAAAAGTTTTAATTCTGCACTTAGAGGCGGCTTTTTTCTTTTATGATTTTTCTATTAGAGATTGCTCCCCTCTTTGAGTACAGCCCTAAGTTTTTGAAGACCATTCCTCTGTCCAATAAAGACACTATCTGCCTGGTCCTGACATTCTGAGCGCCATTTTATCCTAATTTTACTCCCACACCATAAGCCACACAGCCTAAATTGATGTCCAGATTCTTGATTCCTTTTTTCTGTTTCTCTTTTCAAATGTTGACAACTATGCAAGAGATAGCAGCTAGGAGTTCCTTCATGTCTGGTGTATCGAAATGCTAAATTCAATCTTTCTGCATATAGTTACAAATGTATTTACAGCTACTGCTGTCCACCCTCCTACAGCTAATTTTGTTTCCATCTTCTGTGTTTTTTTACGTTTAATTTTGTGATTATTACTGAAATTTTTTTGTAGTATTGGGAATGGGAAAGTTGTGAATAAAATGAATAACCCTCAGCGTTTGCTATGCTAGGGAGGCCACATCCGCTAAAATGTAATACTTAACCTCAACCTCAAGACTTAACATCCTAAAATCTAACTTGAACTGTAAAACCTAAACTACTTCTTCATCCCCAATTCTAACACTGACCTATGGTACTCTTAAAGTAAGCCCTAAAATTGACCTGAACACTTTCTCCATACCCGCTTCATCATATGCCAGGAGTAGGAGTGAAGAATCCCCATAATCCTGCACGGAAAGATACCTGTTCACCTGTTCTAAGCTCTCAGCAATAACTACTGTTCTGTAGATAATAACATAGTAGACCTTGTGACTTCTTTGGTACTGGCAAATTAGAAGACCCAAAACCCCAAAAAAATACTTGTTCATTCCCTTAAAAAAAATTAATAGGGATTTTGAATCGTGTTTTTTTAGGTTTAAGTCTTAAATTATATTTTATATCTGCTTTTTTACACAAAAAACAACTTTATTTTACAAATTAGCATTAGTATTAGAGAGTATGCTAATAACAAATGTTTCACAGAGAATTAGGAATGCTTTTATTTCTAATTCTAATTCTATTTTAGCTATTATTCATGCAAAATCATGCTATACTGAATGAATAACATGCGATTTGGAGAAAAATTTGCCTAGTAACATTCAAATTTGCCAAGATTTGCACAGAACAAACATACCTGCAATTTAGAAGGATAAACAGATATTTTTTTTATTTTTTTTATTTAATACAACCCTATAAGGTCCCTTTTATACATTCACTTTTTTGGTTACATAGGGCTCTGTCCATGAAGCAGTATTCTCCTTCTTAAAATGTGCAGTAAAATAGCTTATAGCATTTACAAATGTATTTTTTACAATTCACAAAAAACGCTACTAAATTACTGCATGCGGTAATTTATTAAAATATGCACTGTTTATCTTATGAAACCATCTGATATTTTATCTCATCGCGGTATCCAGTACGATGGATACAATGGAGAGGAATTAGAACCCCTGACATTTTTTATTGCTAATAAAGCAGTCAAATTGTTTAAACCGTAGAAATATGCCAACTCAGCAGTCAGTGCGGTCCCTACAGCATATGTATTAATACAAAAGAAAAAAGGTCAAAGGGAAACTGCTTTTACAGGACACACATGATATATCAAAAACAACTAAATTTAATTAAGTAAATACAAAATACATTAAAGAAAATGTCAAATATCCAATGAAAATAGTATAAAAAAATTACACACATATATAAAAACCCTTCCTTCACCAATAAAAAAGAAAACATTGTCTTTTTTATTGGTGAAAGAAGGGTATTTATATGGTTGTGTAATTTTTGATATTATTTTCCCTAGGTACCTTCTAGAGGAACCATAGGGTTCCATAATACCCCGCTTTAAAGTCATTTTTGCTGTCATATTTGGCTAAATCATTGCTATATCTTTGGACAGGTCTGTTTATTTTCTTGTTAGAGCATAGCCATTGTCATTCTCTGATGTTCTTGAAAGTATCACTCTGGTATCCATCTGTCAAACCTTCAAATTGATGACACCCCTCTCGTAACAGCTTATATTCCACACCTTTGTAACAATAATTTTCTATTCATAATCCCATTCTGTTTAGCAAATATTTGAGCCAAAGATATCTCTAAAAATAATTGTGAATAGGTAAAGTATCCCCACTATATATGACGTATGTTCTAACAAGGGATTCGGCCATTATGATTTGCATGGACATTGTATTATGTTTGGAGTAATTGGGAGGTTTACAGCAAATGATGGATATGCTTGTATATCCACAATAAAAAAGTCTTCAAAAGTCTGGTGAAATTACCGTAAAAAAATACATATATTTCACCACATGTAATGGGATGAATTTACTAAACCTAATGGGGTTAATTTGGAACTGTAGGCACAACTTTTTTTTAAATTTAGCATAGAGTAAGGGAGGTTTTTTTGCCATCTGTGTCCCATTGGAAGATGTCCCCTCTATTACCTTTCTGAGGACAACCCAAAATTTGTGTCTTTCTTTTACGTTCTATAATAATGGTTAACAGAACAAATATAGAGAGGGCGAATCTCCCTAATGGGGGTACAGGCAACAATATAAACCTGAAAGGAGTTCAAATCCACCTCCATTCTATCCAAAACTAAGAAGAAGTTTTTCCTTTAGTTACCCCAATGATTTCCATATTTCCATATTTAGGTTTCCAGGCATTACTGTTGAGAGAACTAATCCAAAAAAGTAGAGACTTCTAAAAATTGGCTATTATATTTTTACATTCCTTAAATAGCGCATGCCTGGACCACTACTTAATTACCGCAGGGATTAAATTATTTATTTCCTTCTGTGAATTGACTTTAACCCCTTTAAATGCAGTATTTACTGACAGCTTTGAGCGTTTTGCGATAAATACTGCAAAGCAGTATACTGAATTGACAGTTGCAGGATCACATGAGATATTTTGGGAGAATGTGTCCATTCACCTACATGCCGCATGCAATTTGGTTTTGTGAATGGAGCCCAGAGTTACTTAGGATTATTATATTTATTATTATTTTTTGTATTATTTCTCCTATCTCTGCCCCTGCTGAGGCCATCATGGAGGTTTTACACTCTCACTTCTGGAACTAACCAAAAAAGATAAATTATGTACTTTATGTGAAAGACCTACAAGTATCGTGGCAGAGGGTGACACATTTTTGAATTATAAGTTAAAATTTCAGTTGTCACTAGGGCAGGCACATAGAGCACATCTAACAAAGAGGACACTCATTACAGAGTTAATTGTCTAAAAGACACATTTCCTTACTGTGGAGAGATCTTCAGTAAAAAAGTGAAAATAAATCTCCTCAGAGGGAAATATATAGCAAAGAATTAGACTTTTTATGTGTTATAACCATTCCATACTCGACCCAAAACAAAAAAATATGTTTGGAATCTAAAATATATCAACTTACCACCAACCTTAGATCACTTAGCACAAAGGATATTACACATGCTATTGGTTTCCTTTTCTTAACATGTACTTTGGAGTTGATTTACTAAAGGCAAATAGACTATTCACATTGACAGAGAATTTTCCCTAAACTTGCACATGATTGGATAATGGAAATCAGAGGAGCTTCACCTTATTCACTAAGCCAAAGGGATAATTCCCTTGCAAAGTGAACAACCTAGAGAGGCACAGTGGTGTAGTGGTTAGCACTCTCACCTAGCAGTAAGAAGGGTCACTAGTTCGAATCCCAACCATGACACCACCTGCCTGGAGTTTGCATGTTCCCCCTGTGCCTGCATGGGTTTCCTCCAGGTACTCCAGTTTAATCCCACAATCCAAAGACATGCAGGTAGGTTAATTGGCTTCTGTCCAAAAATTGGCCCTAGTATATAAATGGGGACCTTGGATTGTGGGCTCATTGAGGGTAGGGACCAATATGAGTGTGCAATTTACAGGGATAGGGACAATTGTAGACACTCACTGAACTGGATGGACTGGTGTCTTTATTCAACCTTACTATGAAACTATGAAACCTTTCGTATATCATTCTCTTTATCTCTTGAAGATACTGGATCATGATGACAAAACTCAGCTCTCATCTATGTTAGAGGAGACAGTTTTTTTGGGGAACAATAGAAAAAAAACACATTCAAGGGGTACCACTAGTCCCACCAGTCCTCCTCTAGAGAGCCCAGGTACATAGAGGGGCCCAGACAGCAGGGGGAATCAGATGTGGACAGGAAGGGGCACTGGTGCAGCGGGGGGGGGGGGCAATTACAGGAATGAGGCCTTATGTGTCTCTCCCTGCAGCAGCTGAAAGACAATTTCTCCCCCTCTCCCTTCCACTGACTTTCAGATGCTGCAGGGAGAGATACACAGGGCATCATTCCTGTAATTGCCCCTATGACTCCAATCCCCCTCCATGTCCTTCCCACATCTGATTCCCCCTGCTGTGTGCCCCCCTATGTGCCTGGGCCACCCCCCGCAGCACTGTCAGCTCCCATCCCCACCGGCTGCTACCAGTACTCAGGGGGTGGTCAGAATGGAAAGCAGAGGAAAGGCCTGGTATAATATGTAATTGACCATCCCTTTTCTTAGGTGAATGGACACAGTAACGCAGCCGGTGATCAGTACCAGGCATGTACTGGCCTTCGGGACTACCGGGAGATTCCCGGTGGGCCGATGGCTCAGTGGGCCGGTTTCAGTGATACTCGTGCAGCCATTTATTTGAGCACCGCTGTACTTCCGAGCGCAGCACGGCGCACTTCGGCTCTTTCCACCCCCACGCGGCGCTCTCAGAACACTGGCATCATGGAGAAATTGATCCCTATGCCTTCGGAGGAAAGGGAATTTATAGTGCAAGTCTGGGCCCCATGGGAAATATTTTTACAGTCAGAGGAGGGGAAGAGGTTGATTGGAGAGGAGGCTGAGGATTAGACTAATTGGTCTAGTGATGTGAACCTTACCCTTTGGTGGGTGGGGTCGGTTTACTCCCCTTCTTTCCCTCTTCCCTGTCCTCTCTTTGTTCCCCCCTCCCTTTTCCCTTTTTTTTCCCTCCCTCTTTAAGGGAGAAGGAACAGGATCGCTATGGGGAATTGATATTGTTTTGTTTATAAAAACGGCAGGAATACATTATGTTGTTGTCCTATTGATGTTGTTTAATAGAACATGTGGTTAACAGAAAGTTTTTCGTATATGTAGTTATTATTAACAACTTATGTTTTGTATCTTTGCAAAGAAATAAAGAATAAAAAAAAAAGAACACTGGCATTGCACACATCTTCGGCCACCTCCGGCCCACAGTCGTCCTTTTCCGCCACCGCTCGGCTTCCCCCGCCCCCCTCCTCTCCGACAGCTCTTCAGCTTCAGCAAACAAAACTCGACTATCTCTGACGGCCCCCGCGGTAACGGACGCTGTGAGTTTAAATGAGCTGGGGCCGCCGTGTGATGTCCTGAGAGCAGCCGACAGGCAGAGAATTCCCCGGAGCAGACGAGGGAGGCTGGAGGATGGCGGTGCTGCAGGAACCCGTCCAGGTAACCGGCCGGCCCAGCACAGCCATTGAATACTGTATATAGCATATTGGCAATATGGTCCAAACAACCCAGTGACACCTAAAAGAGTAGGCACCTCATCCCCTAAAAAATGTATATACTGTATCAAAATAAGGGAAGGGAAGGATGGGGGGGAAAGGGGGATTTTTCTACGGTGCTAAGTATAACAAAGATCTAATAGAATATACTAAAAATTCGTAGAAATTTTATTAATATACATTAAAAAAAAAAACATAGCAACAGCAAATGCAGTATATAAAATTGTGAGGAACAGTATACGCAGTGTTACTCTGCAAGAGGAATCCCAGAAGTAAGGGTTGACAGGCTGACAGCACTTATTCCCAACATGTTTTGCAGATTGCTTCATCAGGGGAAATATGCAACTAACAACAAACATTAATAGAAATTAATATACAAAAAATGACATACGCTAGTTTCATAATACAAATCAAATAATATTGAGTCAGTGATAATGATAACACCACAATTATGGGAGCGTATAAGCTCGAGAGCCTCAAAGTGTGGGATCTAACAAGATGGCGCTTACCCACTATTGCCAGGCAAACCGCGTAACGGAGGATGACAGCAGGATGGAAAAACAATGTATGCACCTGACCAAATCAAATGCCGCCTCGCCCTAAGGAGGACATAGATGGGGGTAAGCCAGTGCTAAGGAAATGAAGAGAAGGCAGTGCTAAGGAAATTAAGAGAAGGACGGGAAAGGATGATAGAAAAATGAAAGCAATAAGAAAAACCTATTGAAGAGCTATATGAAATAAAAATAAAAATGTATAGTCAATGATAGGACAACCTCAATTATACGAGGAAAATGGGCAACAGCCTCAATCAATAAAATGAGATAGGAAAAGTTGGCAAAAGAGAAGTGAATGAATAATGATGTAAAAAGTAAAAAATTATAAAATAAAATAAAAGATAAAAACAACTGACAAAGTAGAAAAGGTAAAGAGAGGGGAAAGTAGATGTAAATATGAATGAACTTACTATAATGGTAATTATTGGAAGTGGAGCAGGTAAAATGTATCCACTGTAAAAAACTTTTCACGTAATGTAGTCTGTAAAGCCAAAGAAGTATGCAGCTAAGCAGATGAAATTATGCAGAGCTATGCTGCCCCTCAATAGGTAATTTACCTAGGGAACAGCCAAATAAAGCAGCTAAGTGAGAAACAAAGAGTAATCAGAAGGAAACAATGTGTCCAAACAAGTAAATAGATAGTTACCAGGAATTAGCGGTTCAGCGCTCAGACATGCAGAGAAATGTGAGCCCTGCGTGTAGAGCAACGGAGGACAGCCTGGCTTATATCTCCCCCACCCATCGAGCCGGCGTCTGACATCACTCGATGCGAAAACTGTGGGGAGGGAACTGGGCATGTGCAGGACTGGAAGGGCTGATGGCAAAACTACATTTCCCAGCATTTTCCCAGCATTCCGCTGTGCTGGAAAGAAAAAACAAAAACAAACTAGCTGCCTTCAGCAGTGATGCCTGGGAGGGTCTAATGAATAAGGTCCATGACCTTCAAAAAAATAGTGAGCTGTCTGACAAAGACCTTGATTTGGCCTTGCAATACTTGCAACGTCTCGTTGAATGGAAAGCTCGGATATTCTGGCATAGAAAATACTTTCTTAAATATATAGACCAACAAATTGTCCCATGGGGATTGAGAATTCAAATATTCCCGAATCTAAGTAAAGTTAATGATTTGGTCAAACAAAAATGGGAGGAGAACCTCCAAACTTGCTCGATTGCCATGATGTCCTTGCTTTCCATTCAATATGCACATGATATTGATCTTGTTGACAAATCTATAGGTCAATGGTATGATGATCATGCCAAATTAATTACTACTTCCAAATTTAAACGCAAGGAACAAGAATTATCGAAACATATTGAAAGCTATACTCTTGATATCATTCGCTCTAAAGAGAATAAATTCATACGGGATAACAACTCTTATTCTAATGGTATGGCTTATAAATGGCCGTCTGCTACTAGAAATAAAAATAAATTTTCTAGATCTTCACGTCCCTCTAATGATAGAGAGGGTTATGGAGAGGTTATAATGATGAGGAAACTAGGTCTAATGTATCTTCTACTTCTCTTCCTTCAAGCCATTCCACAATTTACTGAGACCTTTCAGGAGACAGACTCCCAAAGAGACGAAAGGGCGACCCAGACACCGCACTACGGAAGCACCTAATCAACACTTAAGCACACCTCTACCACCTCGCACGCATTCTTTTTCCAAACAGGCACTTGCCCGTCCTATTACCATGTTTCATCACCCCGCACTACCTTCACCTCGCACCCTTCCCACACCCATCAGCACCACCCTTTCCCCCACTACCCTCACCTCTTCCTCCACTACCCCCTCACTTCCCCCACCTCCAGCACAACACACTGATAAAAACATCATCATTTCACCTAGCGGTGCTCCCCTACCGGCGGACCTCCGCCTGGCCCCAATTTTTTTAGGGAAGGAACCTCCCCTGACACCCGTATAATTGATGATTCAATTGTCTATCAGGAACCCTCTTCAGGTATGGAACTTTCTATTATAAATCTATCATCACATTCTCTTACGGATAATGAAAGAGAGGTCCTAAAACTGGGACTAACCTTCTGTCCCAATTACAATACTGACAAGTTCTCCCTTAATAAGGATGTACATTTGTTTGCCCGTAAACTATTGTTCAGAACTATCTTTCACAAACCCAATACAACACTTGGTCCATCGACACCCAACTTCTCTATGGATGACAACATGTTGGACCAGGGGTTAATTAGCCCTGTCAGTCTATCGGTAAAGTCCGTGTCCTTCCCCCCTCCACAGACTTTCAAACCAAGATCCACACTTTTCCCACTTCTTAATACCAATCCCAACATCTGGGAATTCACCCAACAAGTTTGCAAAGCAATAGAACAAAATAATTTTTTGTCCAATAAATTGCACAATCGAACTTACGATCAGCATAAGGCTTTTAAACAACTTTAAGCTAATTCAAATATTGCCATCAAGCCCGCCGACAAGGGTGGCAACATCGTAGTTATGAATGTCTCACATTACCTTGCTATGTGTTCAAAAATACTCAAAAACCGTGATTGGTACCGTCCCATTTCTACCTCTTTAATCTCTCTATATGACTCCCAGTACCGTAAAATTATTTTCAAAGCCTATCAATCTGGCATTATCGATAAAAACACATGGGATTTTCTCAATACTAAGGATCCCAAACTTCCAACTTTCTACGCCCTCCCCAAGGTGCATAAATCTTTAGTGGACCCTCCCGGGTGTCCCATTGTTTCGAGCTGTGAAAGCTTAACTGAAAACGCCAGTTGTCTTGTTGATAACTACTTGACCCCACATGTCATCTCTCTTTTTTCCTATGTAAAGGACACAATCGATCTCCTTAAAATACTTGAAGGTATCTCCTTACCTTAGCAATGCTGGGTAGTCACCATTGATGTAGAGTGTCTATACAACGCTATTCCACATCATAAAGGTATACAAATTATATGTACCTACTTGGAAGAAAGAGGATCTGCTGCTTTTGCTTATAATGATTTTGTTATTGATCTATTGGATTATATCCTTAAACACAACGTGTTCCAATTCAATCAGTTCCACTACCTCCAGGTGCAGGGGGTTGCGATGGGGACCAAATGTGCCCCATCGTATGCCAACCTGTACCTGGGGGGTGGGAAAAAGACATCTTTTCACGCGACGACCTTACCTCACTTTTGGACAACATTTTAGCCTGGTATAGGTACATCGATGATGTCCTGTTTTTTTGGTCTGGCTCGGAATCCGATTTGATACGTTTTTTTGATTTAATCTCTTTGAATTCCTTTAATCTTAAATTTACACTTAAGTATAGTCAAGAATCGATTGAATTTCTAGATTTAACCATTAAAATTGATCCAAAAGGTAATCTTCAATCTGCCCTTTACAGAAAACCTACGGCAGGCAACACCATATTGCACGCTACCAGTTTTCACCCCGAACCTCTATTGAAAAGTATTCCTTACAGTCAGTACCTGAGAATTAAAAGGAATTGTAGCAATAATGAAGATTTTTGAATCGCAGCTAAAGATCTGTATAGACGACTTAGAGCACGTGGATACAGTCACGCTTCTTTGAAAAAATCGTACAATATAGTGAAAGAAAAGGACAGAGCCACTCTGCTCTTTTCTACTAAAATGAAAACCAAAACTGACACTGTCCATGTCGTTACCAAATTTTCCAATCAACACAATCGGTTTAGGGCCATTCTTCAACAATTTTGGCCTTTACTACAGGCCGATCCCATTGTGAACCAATACATACACGATTCACCTGAAATCACTTTCAAGAGAGCACAGTCTCTCAAAGACTGTTTGGTTAAAAGCCATTTCACAGACAATTCATTACTCAATACAGTTAAACAACCCGGCACATATTCTTGTGGCCAATGTGAGATGTGCCCTTATATCAATAATTCCTGTAAAGTCAAATTACCCAATGGCAGGTGGTTATTTCCTAAGTCCCGCGTGACTTGCTCCACACCAGGCATTGTGTATTTGGTGCAGTGCAGGTGTGGCGGATTTTACGTGGGCAAGACCAAACGACTTTTCTCAATTTGCATCAAAGATCCCATAAAACCCATACTTAACAAAAAAATCGTTACTGCCATCAGCAGGCACATAGGGGTCTACCATTCTTTTGACCCCGATTGGATCCGCTTTATAGCTCTGGATCATATACCTCTAAACTCACGAGGAGGGTCTGTAGATAAATTACTCCTGCAGACCGAAGCTAAATGGATCTTCACTTTAAAGGCCACCCAACACCCTGGCTTTAACGAAAATATTAGCTATAGATCGTTTTTATAATTTCTCCATCCCCTACCCCCACAATTCTGGGGGCTTATTTCCCTTAGCCACAGTCCCTTCCTACTTCCGCTCTGGGCTCCCTTGGATGAGTAGAGGGAATTCGTTTTTTTTTGTTTTTTTTGTACATTATTTTATTTTTATTTATTTGTTTATTATTGTCTGCAAATATATTACTTTCTTTTTAATTTGTTTTAGCTCTGTATATTATTATTTTTGAACCCTCATGCTGTGCGATCTGTGGGTGTGACTCATACATTGGAATCTCTATTGTTCTCTATGGGTTTCACCCACATGATGGCGCCCCGCTGGTTGCCGGCATCCCGCTCGGATCTAAATCGATGTTTGTATCCCCCTGACATATGGTCATTATGCCGGCTTGCCTATCCTTGGGGGACATACGGACACACAGGGTGGCCCCTTAGGTTTTACCCGCCGGGGACACCCGTCTCGGGCGGGTCCTTGGGTGTTATTCCCTCTGTGTGGGTAATCATTCTGGTCGGATTGGCCGGCATGTCTGCATCCGCCTCCTCTCTCCGCCGTAGCGAATGAGAGGATGGTCAGCCCCCTTCTTGTTTACTTCTGCTGGCATCCGCTCTGCTGGTTTGTTTTTGCTTTTTCTTTCCAGCACAGCGGAATGCTGGGAAATGTAGTTTCGCCATCAGCCCTTCCAGTCCTGCACAAGCCCAGTTCCCTCCCCACAGTGTCCGCATCGAGCCGGTGACGTCAGACGCCGGCTTGATGGATGGGGGAGATATAAACCAGGCTGTCCTCCGTTGCTCTACACGCAGGGCTCACATTTCTCTGCATGTCTGAGCGCTGAACCGCTAATTCCTGGTAACTATCTATTTACTTGTTTGGACACATCATTTCCTTCTGATTACTCTTTGTTTCTCACTTAGCTGCTTTATTTGGCTGTTCCCTAGGTAAATTACCTATTGAGGGGCAGCATAGCTCTGCATAATTTCATCTGCTTAGCTGCATACTTCTTTGGCTTTACAGACTACATTACGTGAAAAGTTTTTTACAGTGGATACATTTTACCTGCTCCACTTCCAATAATTACCATTATAGTAAGTCCATTCTTATTTACATCTACTTTCCCCTCTCTTTACCTTTTCTACTTTGTCAGTTGTTTTTATCTTTTATTTTATTTTATTATTTTTTACTTTTTACATCATTATTCATTCACTCCTCTTTTGCCAACTTTTCCTATCTCATTTTATTGATTGAGGCTGTTGCCCGTTTTCCTCGTATAATTGAGGTTGTCCTATCATTGACTATACATTTTTATTTTTATTTCATATAGCTCTTCAATAGGTTTTTCTTATTGCTTTCATTTTTCTATCATCCTTTCCCGTCCTTCTCTTCATTTCCTTAGCACTGGCTTACCCCCATCTATGCCCTCCTTAGGGCGAGGCGGCAATTGATTTGGTCAGGTGCATACATTGTTTTTCCATCTTGCTATCGTCCTCCGGTACGCGGTTTGCCTGGCAATAGTGGGTAAGCGCCATCTTGTTAGATCCCACACTTTGAGGCTCTCGAGCTTATACGCTCCCATAATTGTGGTGTTATCATTATCACTGACTCAATATTATTTGATTTGTATTATGAAACTAGCGTATGTCATTTTTTGTATATTAATTTCTATTAATGTTTGTTGTTAGTTGCACATTTCCCCTGACGAAGCAATCTGCGAAACATGTTGGGAACAAGTGCTGTCAGCCTGTCAACCCTTACTTCTGGGATTCCTCTTGCAGAGTAACACTGTGTATACTGTTCCTCACAATTTTATATACTGCATTTGCTGTTGCTATGTTTTTTTTTAATGTATATTAATAAAATTTCTATGAATTTTTAGTATATTCTATTAGATTTTTGTTATACTTAGCACCGTAGAAAATTCCCCCTTTCCCCCCATCCTTCCCTTCCCTTATTTTGATACTGTATATAGCATATGGCTGCATATATATATATATATATATATATATATATATATAGTATATAGCTGTGTATATAGCTGTATATAGAATATGGCTGTATATATATACACACACACACTGTATATAGCATATGACTTTATATATATATATATACTGTATATAGCTGTATATAGAATATGGCTGTGTGTGTGTGTGTGTGTATATATATATATATATATATATATATATATATATATATATAGCAAAGGATTTGGTGCTAAATAAAATAACATAAAAAATCCTCCATTTGGTGAAAATATTGATTAAAATAATATGCAAAATCCAACATAGCTAAAAGTTCACCAAAACTATCAATTAATATTAAAATGTGCATAAAAATATTTTCGGCAAAAATTCATATATAAACCATGCTTATAATTAAAATCCCCCCCTTTTTTGCACTCTTTTTGCACTTTAATACCAAGGACATAGTTTGGATAAAATGGTTTTAATTATAAGCATGATTTATATATGAATTTTTTGCTGAAAATTTTTTTTATGCACATTTCAATATTAATTGACACGTTTGATGTACTTTTAGCTATGTTGGATTTTTTGTATTATTTGAATCATTATTTGCACCAAATGAATTTTTTTTATGTTATTTTGGTTAGCATCACATCCTTTGCTATATATTCAATTTATCTGTGGGTTTGTGTTAACCTGTTTGATGTTGGCAGCTTCTCATTACTGCGGTTGATCAAAAATAGGTGTGCGCATTAGTTGTTTTTTTAAAAATATATAATGCAGAGCCAGGCTTCGAGCAGGTGACAGGGGGACACCAGGGGGTAGATAGGGGGGGGGCTGGAAAATAAAAGATCACCAGCAGTGTGCTGTCGGCTTGTGAGTTTGCATACTCCTGCTATGTGTCTAGCCGGGCCGTGATGATGTCACTCTCGTGCAAGTGCGCAGCATACTGTTTTTGTGCGTGTTTGCAAAATTGGAGTGGGTCGGTCTGGATGAAGTCCAGGGCCAAATTTTTGTCCCAGTCCAGCCCTGATCAGTACCGATTGCTCCTGTGTGCATTTCTAACGGATGCATTTTCACCCAAGACACTCTAACAGTGTTGTTAATAAAACAAACAATTAAAATGTACAAAATAATAATAAATTGTGAAAAATGATTCTTATAAATTGTAAAAAATTATTTAAAAAATGGTAAAAAAAAGTTAAAAATTGTAAACAACAATTAAGAAAATGTAAGGCTTATTCACATTGGTTCTCTGGCCCATACAGTGTGAATGATTGGTTTGTGTGTCTAGACCAACCTGTTTCTCTCTGAGGATGCAGCAGCTGTATGAACACAGCCACAAGTCCTCATTTGATAAGTATGCAGGTGTCGGTGCGTGGCCCCAAACACACACACATTATTATATCAGTATTCAGGGGTCCATACACCTGCATCTACACCCCCTGTCAAAATAGGACCTGATGCAGTGTTTGTACAGCTGGTGCGTCCCATAGATTAACATAGGCTGCCTGCACACAGCAATAGCTACATAAAAAAATTAAATAAACTGATTCACACGTTACAGGCCACAGCACCTATGAGAATGAGCCTCAAGACCTTATTTACGCACAGAGTTCTTTATTAACGCAATACAGTTTTATCTTTTGGATTCAGACACAATTTTGTAAGTTATGTTGTATACATTAATAATAATTTTAGTGTATTTTTTGTGAAAATATAATTTTGATATATTTGGGGGGATGGGGGGGGTGGAGCCCTGTCAAATAGGCTGGGATTTCTAACAGCAGCCCTGCCCACATGTTTTCTTGAGGCCTCCACCTCCATCCTGGTGTGAACTGCATACATCTTTTGCTCTCTTTATCTCTCCTAGCAAATTCCTGTGATTTGGAACTTCTAAGCTAATAAACAAATCAATAAGGCAGCTTCTGATTGGATCTTACATGACAATTAATGCTCTGTTGATACATATGAACATGAAAGCAAATCCAACTACTACAAAGTCCTACAATTTACAGTTCTAAATGCAAAATGGCTCACATTTTTACCAAGATTTTTCACTTTAATTTACTTAGCTGTAAAGTCTATTTCTCCGATGCGAGCTGACAAGGGAAAAGGAAGTAATTAAAGACAATTCATGGTTTTCCTCTAATGGATTGCTGTAAAGGAAGTCAAATTAGGAACATTTTTTCCTGAGATAAACTCCTCAGACTTTTGCACATCTAACCACAAATGTTATTAAAATCTGTTTTATATAAAGCAGTTTGCAAACAATACACACTTTAATTTATTTGACATGATTGGAAAATACAGCCAGAAGTCCTTGTCCTTGCTTCTTGCCATAATGAAGATTCTACTTTAATGTTCAAGTACCATGTTCAGGGTGTAACATGTAGAATTTTCCAAGCCTACCCCCCCAAACAGAGAGCAGGAGGTTCCTGATGTCTCATTTCAAAATCAGCACAGTCATGCGGGGCTCCTCCTACACAGCTGCCTTCTTCATTCACAGCAATCTGAGAATGAGAAAACTACAAGCCCCATCTTCCACTATGGCAAATGGATTGTAGTTCTCAATGAACTGTGAGGGCACTGATGAGTGCCCTCATTGTTCATTCAAAATCCCTTCAGCTTTCTAACTGAAAGCCCATATGGAGGTAAGGGTAGAAAGCTGTAAAACTTGTCTGCAAGAGCCTGATAATGCAGCCACTATCCTCCTCCTAGTAACTAACTTGTCTGTACAAATTATACAATTTTCTGTACACAGCCTATGCAGAGAGAGGAACTGTGGGAGGAACTCAGTAGGCCCACCCACTACAAGGCTTACAGCAGAAAAGAACAGGAGAAGGTGAATAGAAGACCAGTCATCCTGCAGAAGAAGAGAGATCTGCAGTGACTGGTCTTTATTACAGGATGCTCATGCACAGTTTTACAAATGATTACACAAGGGGCTTTGGTGCCTGACCCCAAAGCACCCTCCCCATGCTGAGGGCATGTGGCCTGGTACGGTTCAGGGGGGGAGCTCTCTCGTCCCCCCTCTTTTCCTGCAGCCTGCCAGGTTGCGTGCTCGAATAAGGGTCTGGTATGGATTTTGGGGGGACCCCTACATCATTTTATTTTTAAATTTGGCGCAGGGTTCCCTTTAATTTCCATATGAAATATGAAATTTGGGGGGACCACCACGCAATTTTTTTAAAATTTTTGGTTCCGGGCTATACTTGGACTGGGGGGGGGAACCCATGCCATTTTTTTCAATTATTTTTTTCTATATTGCCAAGACCTAGCAACTCATTACAGCCATGATCAGATTTAAATTACTTTTTTCCTTTAGAAATTTCATTTTGGTGTGGTACTGTTCTAAACACTTTGCCACTTTACAGACATATTATAGACACCCCCAGGCACAATATTTAAAGGAATATTTCATTTTTATTGTCTCACTTTAAGCATTAGTAAAATCACTGCTCACATCGGCCATTTTTAAAACTTTTTTTGCATTGATACATGTCCCCTGGGGCAGGATCCAAGTCCCCAAACACTTTTTATGATAATAACTTGCATATAAGCCTTTAAAATGAGCACTTTTGGGTCGTATCTTGGCAGATAGACTATCCAGAGTTATCTCTCCTTTAGTCGACCCTGATCAAACAGGCTTCATTCCAAACAGGCAAATTACAGATAACATAAGATTGACCTCAAATATTATTCAAGATTCCAATTTACATTCCAAACCCACTCTACTACTTAGCCTAGATATACACAAAGCTTTTGATAGCGTATCGTGGTCATATCTAGACATTCTACTTCCCAAATATGGCATTAACAATAACTTCGTTCATGGATTTAAGGCTCTGTATCACAACCCACAAACACGTATTAAACTCCCTGGCAACAATTCTGAATTCTTCCCCCTGACCAAAGGCACAAGACAGGGATGTCCCCTTTCCCCTCTACTTTTCGCACTTGCAATAGAACCCCTAGCCTGCGCTATCAGAAACAACCTAGATATTAAAGGATACTCCAAAGGAACCAGAGAATATAAATTAAGTCTTTATGCTGATGACGTGCTTCTATTTATAACTGACCCTCTCATCTCTCTTCCCAACCTTACAAAAACCCTAGACATCTTTCATGACTTGACAGGTCTTTGTGTAAACTTGTCCAAGTGCTCGGCTTTACCGATTAACATTCCCCCAACCTTAATTTCTTTGCTTAAAGACAATTTCTCATTTAACTGGAATGAGGACTCATTCAGATATTTAGGTATACAGATTACACCATTATATAAATCACTATACCAAGCAAACTACCCCTCATTAATCAACAAGATTAAAAATCTACTTAAACTTTGGTCGTCATACCACATCTCATTCTCGGGCAGAATAGTTGCCGTGAAAATGATGATTTTACCAAAATTATTGTTTTTTTTTAGAGCTCTTCCCATTGCATTAGCTAAAAAAACATTAGACTCCCTACAAAGGGACATCAATAAATTTATTTGGCTTAACAAAAAAAATAGATTTAGCAATTCTCTTATGTTTAGACCCCAAATAAAGGGAGGTCTAGGTATCCCTAACCTCTGGCAATATTATCTTTCGGCCAGATTCACCCAATTAGCTCAATGGTATGCCCATTCACCTCATATCCCTTGGCTTCGCTTTGAGGAAGAATCTATCCTACCCTATAATCTACAAGGACTCCTCTGGTCCAAATCTATTCCTCCACAGAAACTAAGGCATTTAAACTCTATCGTCACTCACACTCTTCAACTATGGAATAAACAGGTCACTAAATTTAAATTATCCTCTGATACTCCCCCCCTTGCTTCCTTTCTAGGCGACCCTCGCTTTTCCCCCCCAGAAAGAGCCCAAGATCATAATTCTCTATCTCATTGGAAGCTACATAATCTAACGCACCTAAAATCACTCTCTCACAATAACTCATTCCTCACCTTCACTAGTCTACAAATAAGATATGATCTCCCACCCTCGGAATTAGAGAACTATACCAATATAAAACACTTCTATCAGAAATTTTATTCACTCACACTCCACCCCCCTTACACACAATTCGAGCAAATTTGCATTTCCTTCCCTCGAGATAGGGGCATAATATCCAAGATTTATAAGTGCTTAAACGAGTCCAATATGCCTGAGAAAACACTCCCCATGCTACAGTGGGAATCTGACCTAAATACCACATATACTTCTGAGCAGTGGGACTCTATCATTACAAACCTACATAAATGCACAAAAACAACCTCAATTAGAGAATCTTCCATCAAATTGTTACATAGATGGTACCTTACCCCTGCCAAACTTAACACTTTCTATCCCTCAATTTCTCCTCTCTGCTTTAGGGGTTGCCCCTCCCAGGGAACCCTATTACATATCTATTGGGATTGCCCTCACATAAAAAACATTTGGCATAAGGCCAGCAAAGTTATAGAAAAAATAGCCGGTAAAAAGCTCTCTCTTACGCCCCAAATATGTCTCCTATTCTTCCCTGTACAAGATATCCCAAAGAACAACATTACCCTAATCCATACATTCCTAAGCACAATACATTGGGCCATAGCCTTTAATTGGCGCTCCACTACGGTACCTTGGCCACAAATCCTCAACCGCATGATGAACATCAAACTTTCAGAAAGAATTCACCACATGCTATACGACTCAATGCCCCTTTACCAAAAGAAGTGGATGCTATGGGATACCGCTCTTTTAATTTAAGAGAGAATGGGAGGTATGGGGTGAGAAAAGAGGAACCTAGGCTCAGCTTTTTACTATCTTCCACCCCCCCGCCGCAACATTCAAGTATCAATTACTATATAACCCTTCCCACCTCTACCACTTACATATAGCCAATAATACAACAATGAGCAAATTTACAGATTCTTTTCTATTATTCATTCAACCATAATCCTTGTTATATTCCTGTACTACATTTATTGTTATTATCATATACTTTTATACCTGTACCTTCACTTAACTGTTTTATACTCTGACCTTACAAATAATAAAAATCGTTTGTAAACAAAAAAAAATAAAATGAGCACTTTTGTTTTCTCATGTTAGTGTCCCATAGCCTTTAACGGTGTTCCGCAGCTTTCGAATTTGCCGCGAACACCACATAATGTTCGTTGTTCGCCGGGAGGCTGAATAGCCAAAAAGGCGAACCACCAAAGTTCAACCCGAGCATAAGTTCGCCCATCCCTAGTTCATACTACTACAATGATTGAGGTGTATGCACATAATCACAGAAACTAGGCAACAGTAATAATAGATATTAATTTTTCCTCTTTGTGTCTATCTTTGTTATTATATGATTGCTAAATATTTTAGCGCTGCACTTTTTGGAGTTTTATTATTGTTCACTAGGTTGATCGACTTTTGTGCTAGCAGCTCCACCTCCAAAGCACTCACTTATTCTATAATATTATATCCAACAATAACCTCTCTTCAGATTGACATTGCTCCTCCATCTAAAGTGGAGACAAATGTTTGAAAAAAACTGAAAAAAACATTTTTAAGCCTAACCAACTATCTCCTCCTCCTAGTAACTAACTTTCCATTGGTTATATATTTTTATTTTATTTTCTCCTCTTTCTTTCTTTTTCTCTACCTACCTTTTTCATGTGATGTGCTTTTGCAGGCATCAAGGATTGGGATTAGTAGACAAAGGACTACAATCTTGTTGGTACTGAAGGCACTTGCCATGGCTATCCTGAACATGGCCCAACAATCTTAATATTTCGGTGTAGAACTTTTTCTTACTAGAAACATTTTTTTTGCACTGGTATACTATGCCCAAAAATATTTTTATGAGTGCATGCCACATATGGGTAAAGGTTTTTTTTTTTTTTTTTTTTATGGGATGTTTATATGTTAGATATTATGTAGAATTTTTTATGATTATTTTTTATTGCATCATGCTTACTTGATTGTATTTTTTCATACGTATACTATCTATCATTGTATATTTTTTTGTATGAAAATTAATAAATTTAGATTGAAAACATTGGTTAAAACAGAAAAAACTCAAGTCTGAAGACGCCCAAAAAATTTCCCAAAGCGCACAACAAAAAAAATGCTCTAAAATCATGTCTGGCATTTACCTGCTCAGGCGCATACGGCGTATTTACCCAGCTACAAAAGAGGTGCATTCGGAGAAATACACAGTACACGCATGTGTGGGTAAACATTAATGCACAAGCCATCAGCATTTATGGCTGCATATAGCTTTTCACTTGTATGGGCAGATGTATGGGCCACCTGCACAGGAAAGCACCAGAGATTTTGGGCTGGAAGCCGTTACAGCTTCTAGATGTCCATTAGGAATGAAGCCCTAAAGTTCAATAAATTTTTACATAACTACCATTATTAGATTTGTGATGTAGTGGGTAAGATTTATACTAGGTTCACCATTGTGAAGTGGTCAATGGTGGATCAATACATGTCCTTTTTTCCTAAATAAGCCCCTCTACATTTACTATTTATTTAATAAACTAACCCCAATATGATCATTCAACTCAAGATACAGAAAATACCCACATGTGGGTGAAAATCAGTACAATGTTTGGCCACTAAACACTTTGGCACAGCTTCTTGATCTCTTTGGAAGATGACCTCATGCATTTGCCAACATAATTGCTAATGATTCTGCTGTTTTTAACAGGCTCTCTGTGGTCCTAATTGTTTGTTTAGAGCATATGGAAGGTGATAGAAAGCTAATTGCTAGAAAGTGTATTGACAATTGGCCACATTTGGACTGCTAATTACTCTAGAAAAAATTCAGACAAATGCTTGTTTGAGATCATTAGGTAACATGTTTCATAACTTCTATACATATTGCTTTTGCTGATATTAAATTGCTAGCAAAAACTAGATTTTCCTTGCATATTACACTCAAAAAGTAAGATTTGTTTTTAGACTAAACGAGCAGAGTACTTCTCTTTGTTCTAGATCTCTGCTTTAGGCTTGGTTCACATCTATGCAATTTGTCTTTGATCCATTTCTGCAGTGCTTTTTGCAGTGCATTTTTTGTTTTTTTCAAACACACTTTTTTGATGCATTTTTCACACATTTCTTGACACATTTTGCATTTTACATTTTTCTTTTTTTATGTTTTTTTGGCCAACTTGTTGTTGGGAGGATTAAAAAACGCAAAACGCAAATTTTGGCAAAAACACACTACATACTTTTCTGCAGCTTCTCTATGGAAGTCTATTGAACCAAAAATGCCCCCTTTTGCTTTTAAAAATGTCCCTGACCCCTTCCATAACTGCAGCGGCTGAAAAAAGCACAGCTATAAACACATCCCATAGGAAACCATGTTAAATGGACTGTAGTGTGTTTTTGCAAAAAGCATTAAAAAAACGCATAGGTGTGAACCGAGCTTTAAAGAGGAAATAAACCCTGATGGGTTTACTTCCTCTTTGTCACCCTGCAAAGGTAAAGCATAATGGGCTACTATGCATCGCATCGTAGCCCATTATGTGTCACTTACCTGACACAGGAGCCAGCGATGTCACCACTGTCCCCTGTAGCACGAAGCGTCCACCTTCTTCCGGGTATCACTGCTACAGCCACTCACAGCGCTGGAGCAGCGATGACGTCACTCCCGCACATGTGCACGAGAGCCGCCACTAACGGCATATCGCCGTTAACAGCGGCATGCTCAGTGCGCCTGCACACCGCTGTCTGCGGCAAATGCGCCATAAATAGCGGTGCCTGTCTTTTTGTAAATACCTCCTAAACCATGTAGGTTTAGGAGATATTTCTTGGACCTACAGTTAAGCCTTAATCTAGGCTTACCTGTAGGTCAAAGTGATTTGAAAGGATTTAAAACCACTTTAAAAGGTAAACCCACTTTCATGGAAAAAAATTATAGCACATAAAAAGTAATAATAATATAGCATAAACATTTGCTACACAGGCCATGTTGTAATTTAATGATAATAAAAATTGCACTTCCTTTGCAGTCTGCAGCACTGTAATTTTCTGTAAATTTCAATGCAATATGGCAACTTGGAGGCACTCTGTGCACAATTGGCGTACATAACACCTCCAGAAATTTGATTTCCTGCTTGTGTGATTGGCTCACTGATTTTCCGAAGACTCTGCACTAAGATACAAGTCAGATTTCAGCTACCCCCTGCTATAGAGATGTATGTTTTGGTGACGTACTCCCCAAAAGGTTAATCACTTATGGATGGATGCAGACACTGAAGCTTTCCTCATTAGAGCACAGAAAGTGCATCAGCAATAAATAATACATGAGACCCTGAGTATACAATCAGAACACACTGTCTGTGCTTGGAGCTGTGCTCCTGCGCCCACATGGCTGTCAAATTGAGAGCAGCCTGTACCAATTGGCATGAATGAAACTGCCTGCATAGCAGTGGCGGTGTGTCCATAAAGGGTGTAGAAGCACTGGCCCTCTCTCCTGGCACCGCTCTATAACCATACTTGATGGGCACAGTGACTGCATTTGAGGGGCACAGTGGCTATGTTTTATGGGGAAAGTGGTTGCATTTGATGGCACAGTGACTGCGTTTGATGGCACAGTGGCAGCATTTGATGGGCACAGTGGCAGCATTTGATGGGCACGGTGGCTGCGTTTGGTGGCACAGTGGCTGCGTTTGATGGCACAGTGGTTGCGCTTGATGGGCACAGTGGCTGCATTTGATGGGACAGTGGTGGCAATTGATGGGCACAGTAGCTGCGTTTGATGGCACAGTGGCTGCAATTGATGGTTTTTTTTTTCAGTTTGTTTGTGCCTCCCTAAAGATTTTGAGCACCAGCCGCCACTGCTGCATGGGGATGCACAGAAAACCTGTACATCCTTGTGTGAGAAGACACAGCCCTCACATAGGTGTATGCTGTAGTATTCCCGTGAGAATAAGGCCTTAAGGATGTTTGGAGATTTGGAAAATTGTTATCCAGAACAGGAGTGGACCATGTTTTTTAAATATTTCCTTTATTGTAGTCTTTGTAGTCTTCATGGCTGATCAAAAATGATGTGCAAGCACACAAAGACATCATGAAAAACAACTAACAGGTCCCTTGTGACCTTGAGCTGCAATATCTAAGAGGGTCAGAGATAAGTTATGGTGGGTGGTTCTTCAAAATGAAGAAAAAAATAATGAATTTATAGTAATATTGGGCTCAATTCACTATCTCATGAGATAGTTGAATCACGTGACACATTTTTTCCAATTATCTCACGCAATTCTGAAAATATCAATTCACTATCACCTTATGGGGTATTTACCACGAAAAGCAAAAACACTTGGTAAATACCTCATAAAAGGGCATTAAAGCGGAGGTCCACCCTAAAATGGACCTCCGCTCATCGGAATCCCCCCCCCTCCGGCGCCACAATTGGCACCTTTCAGGGGGGAGGGGGGTGCAGTTACCTGGATAATCCAGGTAACTGCACCCACTTCCGGGATAGCTGTCTGCGGAAAGGGGCGTAGATTACGCCCCTTTCCACAACTGCCCGCCCCTTTGCGCAAGTGCCCCGCTGCCTGCTGGGAAACACACAGTTCCCAGAGGCAGCGGGGACCGTCCGGATTGCGCCGCGCGGCTCGCGCATGCGCAGTAGGGAACCGGGAAATGAAGCCGAAAGGCTCCATTTCCTGATTCCCATACCCAAGATGGCGGCGGCAGCACCCGAGTGTCGATCTAGAGATCGGCTTCGGGTGCCGACATCGTGGGCGCGCTGGACAGGTAAGTGTCACCATTTTAAAAGTCAGCAGCTGCAGTATTTGTAGCTGCTGACTTTAAAAAAAAAAAAAAACGCGGAGTCCCGGCGGACTCCCGCTTTAAAGTAAATTCACTACAGGAAATAAATAAATAAAATAAATGCATGAGTTAAATGAGTAGTGGTCCAGGTATGAATTATTATTAAGGAATATAAAAATATAATAGTCAATTTGGAGCAGTCTCTACCTTTTTGGGTTCATTTTTCAATAGTAATGCATAGAAACCTAATTATGGAAAAACACAGAATCATTGGGGTTGATTTACTTAAAATATGGAGAGGGATTAGAACCCCTGTCAGTTTTTATTGCAGCCCTCTTTTTGTCCTGTTTACTGTTATCCTAAAAGAGGAAGTAAACCCTGATGGGTTTACTTCCTCTTTCATTCCCTGCAAAGGCAAAGCATAATGGATAGTGATGGCCGAACGGTTCGCCCGGCGGTCGTTTCGCGGCGAATTTCCGACATTCGCGGTCCGCACGTTCGAACGCCTTTTTCCGTCGTTCGCCGCGGCGGACTTACGTGTTTAATGTATACAAGAACTTTAACCTTTGGTGACACGTTTATCATGTGATACAGGACAGCCAATTGAGACATGACAGCACATGGACACTTGTACATTCCCCCTAACCTATAAATACACCCGATCCGGTGGCCATTTTACATTCTTTCTTCTGTTAAGATAGGGACAGGTTCCTGTGTGGAGTAGGGAGAGATAAACCACTAGCTATTTGGTACACAAAAGTTCTTTTCAGGACTGGTATAGGTGTTAGGTGTTGATAGGTTTGCTGTGCTGCTGATTCTTGCAGCAGCCTGAGTGTCTTTTGTTAGTTTAGAGAAAGGGAAAGGACGGTGTATGCTACAGGGACAGCCAGATTAGTCTTTCATCATCATCATCATCATCATCATCATTAGCTGTTACTATCAAGGTCCACAAAAGAGCTGTTCCAGTAACCACTAATCGTTCTCTTTTTTTGCCAATTTGTATAGGGACAGGAAGGAAGCAGTGTTGTCAGGCAGTGAGGGTAATTTTAAAGACTTGCTGTTATTATTAGTTCCACAAAGGTTCTTTTCAGGACTGGTATCAGTGGTACAGTAATAGGCTTGTACATGTATAATATTCTTTCTTCCAAATATAGAAAGGATATTATACTTGACTGCTGCCCTTCTGCTGCAGTCTGCTAAACATTCACAACTCACTTGTTCCACAAAAGTTCTTATAAGGACTGGTAACTTGGTATAGGGTGCTACGGTACATAGGCTTGAGTGCGGTACAGTCTGCTGTTCTGTAAGGACCGCTATCGGTCCACAATAGATAGGGTTGACGTGCACCACTGCTGACCGCTGCCCTATACTGCAGCAGTCCTTCAGCGGTATAGGGACTGACGTACAGTCTGCTAATCACTAACACACAACCTGCTTGTTCCACAAAAGTTCTTATAAGGACTGGTAACTTGGTATAGGGTGCTACGGTACATAGGCTTGAGTGCGGTACAGTCTGCTGTTCTGTAAGGACCGCTATCGGTCCACAATAGATAGGGTTGACGTGCACCACTGCTGACCGCTGCCCTATACTGCAGCAGTCCTTCAGCGGTATAGGGACTGACGTACAGTCTGCTAAACACTAATACACAACCTGCTTGGTCCACAAAAGTTCTTATAAGGACTGGTAACTTGGTATAGGGTGCTACGGTACATAGGCTTGAGTGCGGTACAGTCTGCTGTTCTGTAAGGACCGCTATCGGTCCACAATAGATAGGGTTGACGTGCACCACTGCTGACCGCTGCCCTATACTGCAGCAGTCCTTCAGCGGTATAGGGACTGACGTACAGTCTGCTAAACACTAATACACAACCTGCTTGGTCCACAAAAGTTCTTATAAGGACTGGTAACTTGGTATAGGGTGCTACGGTACATAGGCTTGAGTGCGGTACAGTCTGCTGTTCTGTAAGGACCGCTATCGGTCCACAATAGATAGGGTTGACGTGCACCACTGCTGACCGCTGCCCTATACTGCAGCAGTCCTTCAGCGGTATAGGGACTGACGTACAGTCTGCTAAACACTAATACACAACCTGCTTGGTCCACAAAAGTTCTTATAAGGACTGGTAACTTGGTATAGGGTGCTACGGTACATAGGCTTGAGTGCGGTACAGTCTGCTGTTCTGTAAGGACCGCTATAGGTCCACAATAGATAGGGTTGACGTGCACCACTGCTGACCGCTCACCTATACTGCAGCAGTCCTTCAGCGGTATAGGGACTAAGAGTTTTGTCACAGGGTCATTTAAAAAATGACATGCAGAGGAAGAGGCAGGCCCTTCCGCAGGGGTGGTAGGGGTAGGGCAGGAGCAACAGGCTTGAGCCAAAGTGGGAAGTTGCAGAAGGTGCGTTCAATTACTTTAAAGGATGCACCAGACTTGGTTGAGTGGCTCGCTCAGCCTTACTCTTCTGCACCCTCCTCATCCTCTCGATCTGCACCCTCTTCTTCACTCTCTGCTATGTGCACCCCCAAAGACACTACCACCAACAACACGACCACCACCACCACCACCACATACCTTCCGCTTGAGTCACTGGAATTATTTTCCGATCCATATCAAGAGGACATTTCTGATGCGCAGCCACTCTTGGTATTGGATCAGGAAGAGGAGGTAGCAACAAGCGCTACTCAGCAGTCTGACGCCAGTACCCAGATCAGCCCAAGGAGGAGGTTGGTCCCCGGTGTTGCTGCCTACTCCGAGATCTCTACTTATAGCGGTGGGGAAGGTGACGTTGATGATGACGTGTCTAGTGATGTCACGTGGGTGCCCACAAGAGAGGAAGAGGAGGGGAGTTCAGAGGGAGATATGGACCAGCAGATAGGGAGGAGAAGCAGCAATGACTTACATTGCACAGCAGGGACAAAGCAGACTGCAAATGTATCAGGAGCGAGTCATCGACCATGTACGGTCACATCTGGCGCTCCCAGGACACCGGCACATGGCTCCGCAGTGTGGGCTTTTTTTAACGTGTCCGCTGCTGACAATAGCGTTGCCATCTGCAATCTTTGCAGTCAACGCGTTAGTCGCGGTAAGCCCAATACTCACCTAGGGACGACCGCCTTAAGAAGGCACATGAGCAGCCATCACCGAGCCCAGTGGGAGCAACGGAACACACAAAGCCACACTGCAGGCTCTCACCGTCCAGCCTCGTCTTCTACTTCTCCTTCTCCTCTCTCCTCACAATTGTCCTCCACTCCACCTTCCATCACGCCAAGCTCACATTTTTCTGCAAAAAGGCAGGCTTCCGTGGGCCTAATGTTTGAGCGTAAAAAAATGATGATGCCGGATAACCCTCTTGCCCAACGGTTGGCGGCTGGCTTGTCAGAACTCATAGCCCGCCAACTACTGCCATATAAACTGGTGGACTCGGAGGCCTTTCGCAAATTTGTGGCCATTGGAACACCACAATGGAAGGTCCCAGGAAGGAAGTATTTCTCAGAGAAGGGCATCCCAGAGCTATATGGCCATGTTCAGCGGCAAGTGAATGTATCTCTGGCACACAGTGTCGGTGCCAAGATACATCTGACCACAGACACGTGGTCTAGCAAACACGGGCAGGGAAGGTATATCAGTTTTACTGCCCACTGGGTGAACCTTCTGACGGCCGTCAAGCATGTAACCCGTGGCACCCGTGTAGATTTGGTTTTACCGCCACGGATTGCATGCAGGCCTGACTCTTCTTCTCCTCCTCCTACTCCATCCTCCTCCCTCTCCTCCTCAGCTGCCTCCTCCTTTTCCGCTGCTAGCGTCTCTTCCACTGCACCGCCCAAGCTCCCCAGAACCTATTCCACATGCCAGGTGAGACGTTGCCATGCCGTGCTGCGTCTGTTGTGCCTGGAAGCAAAGAGCCACACTGGCCCGGCACTCCTTTCAGCTTTGCGTTCACAGGCAGATGAGTGGCTAACACCGCTCAATTTGACAGTTGGTAAAGTGGTGTGTGACAACGGTGCCAATCTGCTTAGCGCATTGAAACAGGGCAAAATCACGCACGTGCCGTGCATGGCACACGTCTTAAACTTGGTCGTGCAGCGATTCCTTGTCAAATACCCTGGGGTCCAGGACATCTTGCGGCAGGCAAGGAAAATCTCGGCCCATTTCAGAAGATCTTACACGGCCATGGCTCGCCTTGCTGACATTCAGCGGCGACACCATCTGCCGGTCAGACGTCTTATTTGCGATTGCCCGACGCGATGGAACTCAACCTTCTATATGCTTGATAGGCTGCTCCAGCAGAAACGTGCAGTTAACGTCTACCTGTATGAACTCTGCGAAAGAAACGGTTCTGGGGAGCTGGGTTTTTTTTCACCGCGCCAGTGGCTGCTCATGCGCGACACATGCAGACTTCTGCGGCCATTTGAGGAGATCACCAAACTGGTCAGTCGCAGCCATGGCGCCATCAGTGACATGGTACCTTATGCCTTCTTTCTGGAGCGTGCATTGCGTCGTGTCATTGATCAGGCTGTGGAGGAGCAGGAGCGGGAAGATGAGGAAGTCGCAATGCTGGATGAATTCCCAGGGGGGGCTACTCTATCTGAGACAAGTCAACAACAGGAGTCTGATGAGGAGTCAGAGGAGGATGGTGCCGGGGCGGATGAGCAGGAGCAAGAAGAGCATGCTTTAAACCTTTCTGGGATCCCTGTTGTGCGAGGATGGGGAGAGGAGAATGAAGAGGACGACATTATCCTGGATGATGAGCAGGAGCCAGGCCACCACACCGCTTCCACTTTAGTGCAAATGGGGGCCTTCATGCTCCAGTGTTTTAATAGGGACCCCCGTATAAAAAGCATGAGGGTCAAGGACCAGTACTGGGTGGCAACGTACTTAGACCCCCGGTACAAACACAAAATGGCGGAAATGTTACCGCCGTCGCAGAGGGCTGTCAGAATGCAGCACTTCCAGGCCTTGCTTCGAGAAATGCTGCATTCTGCTTTTGCGTGCGCTGGCAGAGGAGCAATTCCCACTCCCAGAGAAGGATTTGCGGGTACCAATCCAACAGCGCCTGCAAGAAGAGGCCGGTTTGAAGATGTGTTGGTGACTTCGGATATGAGGTCATTCTTTCAGCCGACCCATCGACAGGTGTCATCCGGATCCAGCATCAGGGAACGCCTAGACCGTCAGGTGTCCGACTACATTGGGTTAACGGCCGATGTGGACGCTCTGAGGAGTGATGAACCCCTAGACTACTGGGTGGGCAGGCTTGACCTCTGGCCAGAGCTTGCCCAATTTGCAATCGAACTGTTGGCTTGCCCCTCATCCAGTGTCCTGTCCGAAAGGACGTTCAGCGCAGCAGGGGGGATTGTGACCGATAAGCGTACTCGCCTAGCTCACCACAGTGTTAACTACCTCACATTTCTAAAAATGAATGAGGCATGGATCTCGGAGGAATTCAACACATGTGACCAGTAGACCATGTATATGTCTATAAACTATTTTTTTAATCAAGCACACAGACCTTCTTAATTCATTTGGCTCACTTCCTTGACCCAAAAAAGCACACCGTACTATATGCCCCTACCCTCCTCTTTGAAGAGGTTGAGCGGTGTCATATTTCTACTGGGGCTGCTTATGATATCCCTGTGCTGTGCTGACTTCCTCCTGGGGGTTCTTATTATGAAGGGATCACACTATCCCTGTGCTGTGCTGACTTCCTCCTGGGGGTTCTTATTATGAGGGGATCACACCATCCCTGTGCTGTGCTGACTTCCTCCTGGGGCTGCTTACGGTGCTGCTGTCAGTGCTGTATGTCACGGTGCTGCTGTCAGCGCTGTATGTCACGGTGCTGCTGTCAGCGCTGTATGTCACGGTGCTGCTGTCAGCGCTGTATGTCACGGTGCTGCTGTCAGCGCTGTATGTCACGGTGCTGCTGTCAGCGCTGTATGTCACGGTGCTGCTGTCAGCGCTGTATGTCACGGTGCTGCTGTCAGCGCTGTATGTCACGGTGCTGCTGTCAGCGCTGTATGTCACGGTGCTGCTGTCAGCGCTGTATGTCACGGTGCTGCTGTCAGCGCTGTATGTCACGGTGCTGCTGTCAGCGCTGTATGTCACGGTGCTGCTGTCAGCGCTGTATGTCACGGTGCTGCTGTCAGTGCTCTGTATTACGGTGCTGCTGTCAGATGCCTCTATCACGGTGCATGTGTCATTCCGGTATGTCACGCTGCTGGTGATCATCTCCTGCACCCTCTTCTTTGCCTACCCTGGTCCCTGACCTTCCCTCTCCTCCATTGCCTTCATTAGCTCCATAGTCCTGAATTGTTAGAACAATTTCCCAAATAAAATAAAAATGCTTGTAGTTATCGATCCCAAATTCACCTCATACATGTATTATGTCATTGTCCAGATGGTGGGACTACGTTTTACCCCCTAATAATTACCACGTGGCCGCAAATTCGACATGAAGGTTTGCAAAGTTCGCCTCCCATTGAAGTCAATGGGGCCCGCGGCGAACGGTCGGTTTCGCGAACGTTTGGGTCCGTTCGCATTTCGCGTTCGCGAAACGTCCCGTCGGAAGTTCGTCCATCACTAATAATGGACTACTATGCATCGCATAGTAGCCCATTATGTGTCACTTAACTGACACAGGAGCCAGCGATGTCACCGCTGTCCCCTGTAGTCCGGCGCATCCATCTTTTTTCGGTGGGGTCTTGCAGCTCCGCCGCTGTCATTTGGCGGAGCCGCGATGACGTCACTCCCGCGCATGCGCACGGGAGCCAACACGCGCGGCAGCTCCGTTGTTGGAAATGCTGCGTTCAGTGCGCCTGCGCGCCGCTGTCTACGGCGCATGCGTATAGGTTTAGGAGATATTTCTTGGACCTACAGGTAAGCCTTAATCTAGGCTTACTTGTAGGTCAAAGTGGTTTGTAAGGGTTTACAACCACTTTAAAAGTGAAAGTAAAAGAAAATCCCAAATTTTGGCTTGTTCCCAGAAAAGTAATAGAGGGGAAATCTTCCAATGGGGACACTAGTTCTGAAGACCTAAGGGGACTCAAGGGATTCCTTTACTTTGTAGGGATTTCCCCTCACTTCCTGTTTTGGCCATGGGACAGAAAGTTAAGGGAAATCTCCCCAATGACAACATTGTTTTTTCATTGGTGGAAAGAGGTATTTATGTATGTGTGTGATTTTTGATACTATTTTCATTCAATAGTTGACATTCATAAAGTTATTTTATATTTACTTAATTTAACTTAGTTATTTTTAATACACTACATGTGTACTGTGAAAGTAACTTGCCTTTGATCGGTATTCCAGTTTCCTTTTTTCTTTTGTTTTAATACATATCCTGCACGAACCGCTCTGACTAAGCAAGTTGGCATATTGCTACGATTGAAACCATTTTACTTCTTTATTAGCAATAAAATCTGACAAGGGTTCTAATCCTTTTCCAGTGTATCCATCCCACTGAATATCACATCAAGAGATAAAATACAGAATGGTTTCATGAGATAAATATCTCATATTTTGATGCAATAACTTTATTTTAGTAGCTTTTTCCGTGAAATGCAAAAAATATTTTTGAAAAAAACGCTATGCTGTGCAATACATAAAAACAATGGTTGCCCCTGCCCTCCGGTGACCATTATCTTTATGTATTACACAACACGAGTGGTCATTATGTGATAGCTCCACATTGTATGTATTTCTTGAGGAAGCCATTGTTGGCGAAACATTTTAGGATAGGAAATTAAGTATTGATCACCTACTATATACAGATATCAGTGACCATTAAACATAAATTGTATCATGCTCTGCATTACTGAACCCTATATTTGTTGTTGTCTTATGTAATACATTTTAATTTTATATAATTTATGTATTCTTTATTGTTTTGGGTACCACTATAATCCCAATTACCCTGTTGCCACCATTTTACATTTACCAGGGATGAGGTGCCAGATATCATAGGGTTACCTAATCTACCTCTCAAATTAATAAATAAAGCTCTTTACATTACATTGATCAAACAAAAAAGTAATAGCTAAATTGACTTATATAACAAAATACAATCAAAAAATGTATGTTCTGGTGGCAGTATGACAAATGAACTGCAGCTGAGGTTACTATTACATGTACATTATTTTAAGTTTAGACCTAGCTGCATACTTTCTGCAGTCCTTAAGTGTTTAACTCCCTCCATTCTATTACCTTACCTCCTCCTCTTGGTTTTATCAAGAAAGAGCAAGCCCCCACACATGCTGTAGCCCATACTCAGTAAATTTTTAGGTTTCAATCTGGCTTAGTGCACTGGTGTCAGGGCTGGGCTCAGCCCTTCCTTCCTCTGAGCTGGCCGCTCAGCTGTTGGCTAATTGCCAGCTCATATCTCTCCACAGTGACTAACCTGTTGATGATATCCAGCTTGTCAGTCATGCCTATTTAAGCCATCCAGCCTAGATGATCTCTGCCTTTGCCTTGATCAAAATCACGGAGACAATCCCCTGCATTCCTGTTAAAGACTAGCTTGACTGACATTCCTTCTGGCTCCAGATCCTGCTTGCTGTTCCACTGCGCTGATCTCTAGCTTCCTGACTTTCTGGCTTCTCTGACTATCCATTATGGTTACCGAACTTGGCTATGTTTTGACTATGTTTGTTCTATTTACTTTTATTATTAAACAAGTGTAACTGTACTTCTGTCTGGGTCTGATTCATGGTTTCTGACAGTAGGCGAAGGCCTTGAATTCAAAAGATGCAGTCAATCCACTTGTTGGTAATATGTTTTCCAGATTGGATGAGCAGGATTATCGCATGGATCACATTTGCCATCCTCATTGACTCCAGATTTAGAGAAAGACTCTCTTTTAAGGAGCTCTTGCAGAAGCCTCCTGTACATTTTTCTCTGAGCTTTGCAGTCCCACCCTTGCCTCCCTCCCCTCTCATGCCTCCTGGAACCGAGTCGGTCAGTGAAGTGAACCTATGCACTTGGGCTTCACGTGTCTCTCTGTGGATGACAGAACCCTTACGGGAGGAAGAGATTGTGCCTTTATTGTGGCCAGGCAGGCCACTTTTTGAAGTCTTGTCCTACCCATCCAGGGAACACGCAGACCTTGAGTTTCGGTTACCCTATCTTGGGCTGAGTTGTCCATCAAGAGACAGGCTCTAACTGACTCTGGGGCTGGAGGCCTGTTCATTGATGCTGCCTTCGTATCAAAGCACTCGATTCTGCTGCAGCTGCATTACATTCCACTTGCCATTGAGGCTCTTGATGGGATACCTCTACAGCCTGCCCATGTGACTCATGAGACTGTTCTGTTGTCCATGGCCGTAGGGGCTCTTTACATGAGATAATCCAATTCCAAGTTTTTTCCTCACCTAAGTTTCAACTGGTTATTGGTTATCCTTGATTACAGAGGCACAACCCCTCTTTTGATTGGCTCTATCATGAGGTTCTCTCCTGGTCGCCACAATGCAGTAAGACATGCTTCAAGGAGGTAGCCAGGGTCTTGTGCACCTCTTCACTCTCCTCTCTTCTGGAGGAGGACCGCAATTTTAGCGATGTCTTTGACAAAGGCCAAGCTGGTTGTTTGCCTCCACACCGATCATATGATTGTGCAATTGACCTTCAACCTGGTGCCACATCCTGTCGTGACCGGGTTTCCCCTTTGTTGGTCTTAAAGGATAAGGCCATGGAGGAGTATGTTGCAGATGCACTTTCTCCAGGTTTCATCCTCAAATCCTCATCTCCTACTGGTGCTGGTTTCTTCTTTGTGAAGAAGAAGAGTGGTGAACTGAGACCTTGTATTGATTATAGGGCTCTCAAATGTTTCACGATTAAGAATGCCTTGGATTCTGTTAATTAAGGGCTATTTGTTTGCCTCAAGGGAGCAACGGTTTTCACAAAGCTTGATTTGAGAGGGGCATACAATCTCGTGAGAATTAAGGAGGACAACAAGTGGAAAACTGCATTTAATACCAGAACAGGCCATTATGAGTACCTTGTAATGCCTTTTGGCCTTTGTAACACCCCGGCAGTTTTCCAGGAATTTATTAACAATGTCTTCTGAGATTTGTTGCAGTTATGTGTGCTGATTTATCTCGATGATATTCTTATATTTTCCAAGTCCCTGGAGAGCCACCACACAGATGTCCGCTGTGTGATTCAAACACGAAGAGAGAACAATTTCTATTGTAAATTGGAGAAGTGCAAATTCCATTGTGAACAGGTTAAATTCCTGGGTTATGTAATTTGCACTGCTGTTTTTTTGATGGACCCAGAGAAACTTTTAACAGTCCTACAGTGGCCCCGACCTGTGGGTTTACGTCCTCTGCAGCATTTTCTTGGCTTTGCCAACTATTATCGAAAGCTTATTCGTAACTTCTCGTCTCTGGTCAAGCCTCTGACTGATATGACCAGAAAGGACGGTAACCCACAGAGATGGTCTCCAGAGTCCATTAAGGCCTTTGAGAGTCTCAAGGCTGCCTTTGTTTCTGTTCCTGTGTTGGCACATCCCGATCCTATGTTTCCTTTTATCCTTGAGGTTGATGCTTCTGAGACTGGAGTTGGTGCTCTTCTGTCTCAACGTCCTACCTCTCAGAGCGATATGCATCTTTATGGCTACTTTTACAATATATTGTCACCTGCGAAGTGCAATTATGAGCTGTTAGCAATGATTTTAGCCCTGAAAGAATGGAGACATTGCCTCGAAGGCACCACTGTGCTGGTTCTCATTCTTACTGACCATAAGAATCTCACATTCTTGTCTGAGGCTAAATGCCTCTCTCTCAGAAGGGCGCTATGAGCTCTTTTCTTGTCAAGTTTCAATTACATTGTCTCATTCTTACCCGGTACTAAGAATGTAAGGGCTGACGCTTCGTCATGACAATTTTCCTCCACTTCCAAGATGTAGTCGGTTACGGTTCCTGTGATTCCTCCTGATCGTATTCTGGCTACAGTTTGCACCAGTTTTACTTCTCCTTTGGGTGACAAAATTGTTGCTGCTCAGGTCCATGCTCCTCCTGAGAAACCTTGTGACTGCTGCTTTGTCCCAGATAGTCTCGGTACTGCTGTGCTCTAGACTTACCATTCTCCCTAGGCTGCTGGCCACCCTGCAAAGAATCAACTCTTTTGGCCCATTTCCCAACACATTCTGGTGGCCTAGTCTATGTGCTTATGTATCGCCTTCGTAATTGCCTGTTCCATGTGTGCTCAGAGTAAGACTCCACGACACCTTCCAGTGGGCCTCCTACAACCCATAACCAATGGAGAGAGGCCCTGGACCCACCTGTCTATGGATTTCATTATGGAGGTACCCAACTCCCAGGGCAACACAGTTATCCTTATGGTGGTTGGCCGGTTTTCAAAGATGTATTATTGTATTCCACTTAAGAAGTTGCCCACCTCTAAGGAACTGGTTTCCATTTTTGCTTGGGAGATCTTTCGCTTACATGGGCTACCCAAGGTGACTGTCTCGGACAGGGGTAGTCAGTTTGTGTCCCGATTCTGGTGAGCCTTTTGTGCACAGTTGGGAATTCAACTTGCTTCCTCCTCTGCATATCACCCACAATCTAATGGGGCCACAGAACGAGCCAATCAGTCCTTGGAGCAATTCCTACGTTGCTATATTTCTGACCATCATAACAACTGGTGAGACCTTTTACTGAGGGCGGAGTTTGCTCACGACAGTGCCTTGAATTCTGCTTCCCGATCATCCCAGTTTATGGCAAACTGTATTTTCCAACCTTCCATCTTGCCTGACTCATTTGTTCCGCAGAGTATTCCTGCATTAGAGGAGCATCTCTGTGGTCTTCGTTCCACTTGTGCACAAGTCCAGGAGGCTTTGCGATATGCTAATGATAGGTACAGACTCCATGCTGACCGCAGACGTCTGCCTGCCCTTCCTACCAGGTTGGGGACAGGATCTGGCTATCATCTCACAACTTCCGATTTCATGTTCCCTCTCTGAAGTTCACACCTGTCACCTGGTGGTGAGCCTGACATGTAGAGGAAGGACTCCCGTTCAAGAGCCGCTGGTAGTGGGACAGCTGGCGCAGGAGCACGGTGGAGTAAGAGTGGTTGGAATAAGTCCTGAAGTCTGTGTAGGTAGTAGCCAGGAACACACAGGTGGAAAGCCAGTCTTGGCTGCTAGCGGATTGGAGTGTAGCCGGATCACAGGCAGCTCTTGGCAGCAGATGAGCAGATCAGGTACAACAGCAGGCAGGAGCATGGTCAGGTCACAGGCAGGTTTGGCAACAGGTAGGCAGATCAGGTATCACAGCAGACGGGAATGTAGTCAGGTCACAGGCAGGTTTGGCAACCTGTAGGCAGATCAGGTATAACAGCAGGCAGGAGCGTAGTCAGGTCACAGGCAGGCTTGGCAACAGGTAGGCAGATCAGGTATGACAGCAGGCAGGAATGTAGTCAGGTCACAGGCAGGTTTGGCAACAGGTAGGCAGATCAGGTATAACCGCAGGCAGGAGAGAAGTCAAGCCGGAATGGTATTCAGGAAATATCACAGGGTAACAATATTTCAGGGAACGCTGTAGACCAAGCAGCAACCAGACAGTACTGAGTTCTGTGTTTAAATAGGCTGTCTGGCGCCAGTTCTGGTGACAGACACGCGCGCACCTACTGATGCGCCCATGGCAGATCCGTGTGCATTTTTTCGGCACCTGCACACAGGTGCGCCTCTGAGAATGTCAGCTGTATTCCGTGGACGACTTCCCTGACAGCACCTCGGTTTATTGGGCCTTTGCGTATTCTTCGCAGGATTAACCCAGTGGCTTACGCATTAGATATTCCTTCTAATATGTGTATCTCTAATGTATTTCATGTCTCCTTATTAAAACCTTTGGTCTGCAACCGCTTTACCAACTCAGTGCCACTTCCTCACCCTGTACAGGTTGAGAACCATGAGGAGTATGAAATACAGTCCATTGTTGACTCTCATAGGTTCCGTGGGCGCATACAGTACCTGGTGCATTGGAAAGGAAGGCTCTTGGGTCTCATCCTTGGACGTACATGCCCCTGTCCTCCTTCGTGATTTCCATAGATGTTTTCCCCTCAAGCCTGGTGGTCTTTTTAGGGGGTGCGGTTGTTGAGGAGGGGGGTACTGTCAGGGCTAGGCTCAGCCCTTCCTTCCTCTGAGCTGGCCACTCAGCTGTCAGCAAATTGCCAGCTCCTATCTCTCCACAGTGACTAACCTGCTGATGATATTTTGCTTGTCAGTCCTGCCTGCTTAAGCCGCGCAGATGATCTCTGCCTTCGCCTGTGTTTTTTTTAAAGACTTGCTTGGCTGACATTCCTTCTGGCTTCATATCCTGTTTGCTGTTCCACTATGCTGATCTCTGGCTTCCCGACTTTATGGCTTGTCTGACTATCTGTTCCTGTTACCAAACTTTGGCTATGCTTTGACTATGTTCGTTCTATTTACTTTTATTATTAAACAAGTGTGATTTAACTGTACTTTTGTTTCGGTCTGATTCATGGCTTATGACAACTAGCTTTTTGATGGGCAAAGGTGTCTTTACTATGCATTTCTAATGTTCTGTTCTAATACTCTGGTTATGAGTTGGCATTTGTTAACTGCTTCTGGGCCTAGTATTGGACTGTGGGGGCATCCCATGCCGTTTTTTTCAATGACTTTTATGTGTATTTCCGGACAAAACAATTCATTATAGCCGCGAGTACTTTTAAATTACTTTTTTTCCTTTAGAAATGTAATTTTGCTCTCGGACTGTTCTAAACACTGGAAACATGCGCCACTTTACAGGAATACTATAGACACCCCCCAAGTATGAAATTTAAAGCAATATTACACTTTTATTGTTTCACTTTAAGCATTATTAAAATCACTGCTCCCGAAAAAACGGCCTTTTAAAAACTTTTTCTGGAATTGATACATGTCCCCTGGGGTAGGACCCAGGTCCCCAAACACTTTTTATGACAATAACTTGCATATAAGCCTTTAAAATTAGCACTTTAGATTTCTCCCATAGACTTTTACAGGGTGGTCCACGGCTTTTCGAATTTGCTGCGAACACCTCAAATTGTTCGCTGTTCTGCGAACGGGCGAACATGTTTGAGTTGAACATGAGTTCAACTCAAACTTGAAGCTCGTCCCTATTCTTGTATCATGCCCAGGTCACCTTGTTCTATTTCCAGAGGTTTCTTGGCCCAGGGGGTGTGAAATGGTCAACCCATCAGAATTTCAAAAGATGACAAATGATTAATCTTGGAAGGAGTCATTTTTAATCTCTACTAAAATTGCAGGGAGCACAGTTTTCCATTTGGCAAATGTGCCACCCATAGTTCTCCTAATCTTGTCCTTGATTGTCCTGTTCATTCTTTCCACTATACCAGAGTTTTGTGGGTGATAGGGAATGTGGAATTTCCACTCTGTTTACAGGGTACTGACTAACTCCTAACATACCATGGAAACAAAGGCTGGGCTATTATCTGCATTAATTTGCAACGGGCATCCCCACCTAGGTATGATTTCCCATTTCAGTATTTTTACAACTGTCCTTGCATCTTCTCTAGTAGGGATGAGCCGAACATCCCCCATTCGGTTCGCACCAGAACGTTCGAACGGACCGAAAATTCGTACGAACTTTAGAACCCCATTGAGGACAAGGGTCAATGCCTAAAATGTTTTTAAAAATGGCCGTTTTGGCGGGAGCACTGATTTTAATGACGATTAAAGTGAAAAAAATAGTGAAATATTCCTATATCATGCCTGGGGGGTGTCTATAGTATGCCTGTGAATTGCCACGTGTTTCCTGTGTTTAGAACAGTCCCTGCACAGAATGACATTTAACGGAAAAAAAGTAATTTAAATTGCTTGCGTTTTTAATGTGATATATGGTTCCGGCAATATGGATGAAAATCATTGAGAAAAATGACACGGGTAGCCCCCCCTGCCCATTACCAGCCCCTTTGGGTCTTGTACGGATATTAAGGGGAACCCCGTACCCATATTAAAAAAAGGAAAGACATGGGGCCCCCAGGCCCTATATACTCAGAACAGCAGTATACAGGCGGTGCAAACATGACAGGGACTGTGTAGATTTGTTGTGTTAAGTAGAATCTGTTTGTAATTTTGAACTGGTACATTTTTAAAGTGTAGCTCCAGTCAAAAAATCTATTTTTAAGCTTTTTGGAAAACATAGGGAAGGATTATCAACCATGTATAATTTGTTTTGCCGTCCGTATTTTTTCATCTCACTTCCTCTTGTCTCCTTCCGTTTGCAAGTAGGAGATGTTTGTATGTTGGATGTTTGAAAGTAGGGGCCTGCCCTATATGCTCTGCAGAAATGGCGGAACAAGGTGTTGGTGTTTCCACAACATTGTAAGCCCTCAAAGTGACTCTTGGTGGGCGCTGTAGCGCCCTGCTGTGAACGATTATATCAAGAATTGTAATTACATGCCATTGTTGAACAGTGGTAGAAAAATTTACCTTTGGTGGTTGTGGTGCTGGTTCTGGTGCCACAACACTATAAGTCCTCACAGTTACTCTGGGTGGACACAGGAACGGGCCCTGCTGTGAAATATTATATCAAAAACTGTAATTACATGCCCCTGTTAAAAAGGGGCAGAAAAATTGGGCTGCTGGCACTACTGCTGGTGCCACGACACTGCAACTTCTCCCATATACTCTAGTTGTGGTGCAGTAATGAGCCCTGCTGCAAAGCATTGCATAAAAAATTGTAATTAAACGTCCCTGTTAAACAGGGGCTGAAAAATTGGGCTGGTGGCACTGGTGCCACGACACTGCAACCTCTCCCATATACTCTAGTTGTAGTGCAGCAAGGAGACTGGCTGTTAGGTTTTCGGATGGTGAGTCTGACTTGGTGGAAGGAGACCTCTCTTACGACTCTGGTTCAAGTCTCTCTGAAGTGGGAACAGAGGGACAGGAGCACAGCGGGGTAGGAGCGTCTGGCCAGATGCAGTAGCAGGTGCTAGGAAGGTGAAGATCTTCAGGTGCAGGAGCTCTCTATAGCAGGAAGGCAGCCGATGGAGATTGGCAAACAGGCCGTGGTACCAGGACGGGTGGTGCACGGGTCTGGAGAGGCAGAGGCAGGCCCGGATGGATCTCTGGGTGAGAGAGCAGCAGACACAGCAGCAAGCAGGAGCCAGCAGAAGAATCAGATAACAAGCAGGGGTTCGGCAACAGGTATCAGTCCAAGAAGGGTCAAACAAGCCGGGGTCGGAGCAGGAGAGGTCAGCAGAGTCAAACGGAGCCGGGTCAGGTATCAGGTAGGTTTCAGGCAGAATAACAGATTGCTTCAGGTACTAGCTGCAGGCGAACAGCACAGAACATCTGCAGCTGTACCTTTAAAAAGGGCCACTGGCGCCAATCGCGCTAACGCGCACACGTGCGTGCGTGTGCTGCGCGCACATACGAACGGTGTGCACCCGCGCGCGTCTGGAGACGCGCGTGCCCACGACGACCCGCGGCACGAACGCGCATGCGCGAATGGAGACCCGATCGCACAGAACGGACGGATTCCTGACACTGGCTGCAAAGCATTGCATCAAAAATTTTAATTAAACGCCCCTGTTAAGCAGGGGCTGAAAAATTGGGCTGCTGGTACTGGTGCTGGTGCCACGACACTGCAACCTCTCGTCTAGTTGTAGTGCAGGAATGAGCCCTGCTGCAAAGCATTGCATCAAAAATTGTAATTAAATGCCCCTGTTAAACAGGGGCTGAGAAATTGGGCTGGTGGCACTGGTGCTGGAACCTCTCCCATATACTCTAGTTGTAGTGCAGGAATGAGCCCTGCTGCAAAGCATTGCATCAAAAATTGTAATTAAACGCCCCTGTTAAACAGGGGCTGAAAAATTGGGCTGCTGGCACTGGTGCTGGTGCCACGACACTGCAACCTCTCCCATATACTCTAGTTGTAGTGTAGGAATGAGCCCTACTACAAAGCATTGCACCAAAAATTGTAATTAAATGCCCCTGTTAAACAGGGGCTGAAAAATTGGGCTGCTGGTACTGGTGCTGGTGCCACGACACTGCAACCTCTCCTCTAGTTGTAGTGCAGGAATGAGCCCTGCTGCAAAGCATTGCATCAAAAATTTTAATTAAATGCCCCTGTTAAACAGGGGCTGAGAAATTGGGCTGGTGGCACTGGTGCTGGTGCCACGACACTGCAACCTCTCCCATATACTCTAGTTGTAGTGCAGGAATGAGCCCTGCTGCAAAGCATTGCATAAAAAATTGTAATTAAACGCCCCTGTTAAACAGGGGCTGAAAAATTGGGCTGCTGGCACTGGTGCTGGTGCCACAACACTGCAACCTCTCCCATATACTCTAGTGGTAGTGCAGAAATGAGCCCTGCTGCAAAGCATTGCATCAAAAATTGTAATTAAATGCCCCTGTTAAACAGGGGCTGAAAAATTGGGCTGGTGGCACTGGTGCTGGTGCCACGACACTGCAACCTCTCCCATATACTCTAGTTGTAGTGTAGGAATGAGCCCTACTACAAAGCATTGCATCAAAAATTGTAATTAAATGCCCCTGTTAAACAGGGGCTGAAAAATTGGGCTGGTGGCATCACCCAGAACCAAATATGTTCTTCCAACATATCAGCAGAGGAGGAAGAGGATAGACAATCAACATAACAGGACAGTCACTCAGCATCAGCATAGGCAGTCTTGAAGGGATGTGATATTTAAAAAAAATATATTTGGTTACATCAGCATCATGTGCTTGGTAGCTGTGGGTGATCCAAGACTGATTCATCTTTATGAAGGTCAGTCGATCAACTGAGTCGGTGGACAGGCGCACCCTGTGATCGGTAACAAAGCCACCAGCAGCACTGAAGGTGCCTTCCGAAAGAACGCTGGATGCAGAACAGGCCAGTAGCTCAATTGCATACTGTGCAAGCTCTGGCCAGTGATCCATCTTCAAGACCCAGTAAGGGTGGGAAAGGTGTCCAAGTCTGACCTTGCCCCTAGGTATTCCTGCACCATGTAAATCAGACGCTGGCGATGGTTGCTGGAACCGATCATACCTTGGGGCTGCGGACTAAAAAATTATCTGAACGCATAGGTCAGACGGCCACCTTCTCCACTGCTCCTTCTGACTGATGCCTCAGCAACACGTTGTCCAGGACCAGGAGTTTGTAACCTCCCAGTCTCTGGGAACGCATTGCACAGACCTTTCTGCAAGGCCTCCCGGAGATGTCTCATCCTCTGCTCCCTCTGCGACGGCAAGATAAGGTCGGCAACCTTATCCTTGTACCGTGGATCAAGGGGAGTGGCCAGCCAGTAATGGTCCCTCTCCTTGATCTGAAGAATTCGAGGATCCTTCCGCAGGCTTTGCAGGATCAGGGAGGCCATGCAGCGTAGGTTAGCTGAGGCATTCGGTCTGGAGTCCTCTGGGTCACTAAGGACAACATGATCCGCAGCTACCTCCTCCCAGCCATGTACAAGTCCACGGGTTTCTTGGGACTGTAAATCATCCCTACAAGACTGCTGCTGCTGATTCTGAGTGCCAGCCTCCACCTCCATGCTGACACAATCAACCTCCTCCTCCTCCTCCTCTTCCTGTGTGATGGGTGGGACAGCAGGAACACTGTCTGGATAAAGGGGGCCTTGAGAGGCAAGGAAGTCCTCCTCTTCCTGCCTCTGTTATGCCTCAAGTGCCCTGTCCATTATTCCATGCAGCGTATGCTCCAACAGGTGGACAAGAGGTACAGTGTCACTGATGCATGCACTGTCACTGCTCACCATCCTTGTGGCCTCCTCAAACGGTGAAAGGACAGTGCATGCATCCTTGACTGGCGTGGTGAGAAAAAACCAAGCTCCCCTGACCCTGTCCTGGTGCCCGTAGTCGCACAGGTACTCATTGATGGCCCTCTGCTGCGTGTGCAGCCGCTGCAGCATGGCCAACATTGAGTTCCACCTGGCAGGCATGTCACATATAAGGCGGTTCTTGGGCAGGTTCAACTCCTTTTGGAGCTCAGCCAGCTGAGGACAGGCATTAAATGATCGGCGGAAATGCACACAGACTTTCCTGGCCTGCTTCAGGACATCCTGTAAGCCGGGGTACCTGCCCAAGAACCGCTGCACCACCAGGTTAAGGACGTGAGCTACACAGGGCACATGGGTCAGTTGTCCCTGTTGGAGGTCGGAGAGGAGGTTGGTGCCATTGTCGCAAACCACCATTCCTGGCTTAAGCTGGCGTGGTGTCAACCACCTCTCAGCCTGCCCCTGCAGAGCTGACAAAATCTGATCCAGTGTGGCTCCTGTCCCCCAAACAAACCAGCACAAGCACGGCATGGCATCGTTTTGCCTGCGTACTTGCGTAGCCCCTGGAACGCCTACGGAGCACCGCTGGTTCTGAGGACAGAGCACTGGAAGAGGCCATGGAGGAAGAAGAAGAGGAGGGAGTGGAAGAGAGAGGTGTGTCACAACCAATAGTAGCATTTTTGGAGGCGTGGTGGCGGAACAACCTCCAACACTACTGCACCTTGTCCTGCATCCTTCCCAGCTGCCAGAAGAGTGACCCATAGGGCTGTGAAAGACAGGTAACGTCCCTGTCCATGCCTGCTGGTCCATGAGTCAGCGGTAATATGCACCTTACCGCTGACCGCCCTGTCCAGCGAGGCAAGGACATTGCCTTCCACATGCTGGTAGAGAGCCGGAATCACCTTCCGTGAGAAAAAGTGGCGTTTGGGGACCTGCCACTGAGGAACCGCACATTGTACAAACTCATGGAAGGGGGCCGAGTCTACCAACTGAAAAGGCAGCAGTTGAAGTGCTAGCAATTTAGCCAAGCTAGCATTTAACCGCTGGGCATGTGGATGGCTGGGAGTGAACTTCTTTCGACGGTCCAGCAGCTGGGGCAGGGAAATTTGCCTGCTATAATCGGACGTGGGCGTACTGCTAGCAGAGTGCCCGGAAGCACTTGGCTGTGACACACCTAATTCTACACCTTCATTCCTCTCAGAGCAGATTTCAAAGAGGGCTGAAGGTCTAGTGGGGTTGAAGATCCCAGCTGATGAGGAGCAAGGAGAGGTCCGCTTTGTTCTTTGGTGTGGGTCCTTGAGGTACGCTTGCCAACGAGCTGCATGGCAGGTCAACATATGTCTGGTCAAGCGGCTGATGTTTTGGCCACGCGAGATACGCTTGAGACATATGTTGCAAATAGCAGCGGTGCGATCTGATGCACTCGTCTCAAAAAAGGCCCACACCAAAGAACTTTTAGAATAACGCACAGAGGCAGCGCCCTGCACAGGCGGAGCTCTGCGGTGCTGCCCCTAAGCTGGCCCCCGGAGGGCATCCTGCCTCATTGGACATGTGCCTCCTCCTCCTCCTCCTCCTCTCTCCTACCAGGCACCCACGTGGAGTCAGTGCCCTCATCATCCCCTCCCTCTTCATCGCTGGAGCAAACCTGGCAGTATGCTGCACCTTGTGGAACATGACTGTCAGATTGCTGTCCTTCTTGAGCATCCCCTCTCTTTGCGCTCACGCTACTGCCTTCCTCTAGCTGAGTATCATCATCAGAGCTTACAAAACACTGGGCATCCTTCTGGAGCATGTACCCAACACTGTGCTCAAAGAGTTCAGGAGACTCCTCAGGAGGACGTGGTGGGTCTAGGGAAGGAGTCACTGATGATGACATTAAGAAGAGGGAAGACGATGCGTTGGCAGCTGCTTTGCTAGTACCCTGAGCCTGGGTGAGAGAGGATGAGGAGGATGAAGAGGGCTTGGTCATCCACTCTACCAAGTCTTCGGCATGTTGCGGCTCAACATGTCCAGCTGCTGAAAAGAAGGACAAGCTTGTCCCATAGCCACGTGCTGATGATGACGATGCACCGCGTCCACGACCAGCACTGTTGTCTCTAGACACAGAGCCTGCTTGCCCTCTTTTATTGGCTCGCTCCTGTCTGCCTCTCCTTGTTGGCCTTCCAGACATGGTAATGGCCTAAAGGGAGATGGGAAAACCAGCAATTGGTTAGTGTATACTGTGCTGGAGGCACACAACACTAGTGATGGAAGAACTTCCGACGGGACGTTTCGCGAACGCGGACCGCGAACGCGGCCGATAGTTTGCGTACCGTAACGTACGCGGCGTGCCCCATTCACTTCAATGGGAGGCGAACTTTGCAAACCTACAGGTCAAATTTGCAGCCACAAAATAATTACTAGCTGTGCAAACATAGTCCCACCATATGGCCAATGACATAACACATGTATGAGGTGAATCTGGGATCGACAACTACAAGCATTCTTTTTTTATATGTGAAATTGTTGTGACAATTCAGGACTGTGGAGGCAATGGAGGAGAGGGAAGGTCAGGGTAGGCAAAGAAGAGGGTGCAGGAGATGATCACCAGCAGCGTGACATACAGCAATGACACCTGCACCGTGATAGAGTGATCTGACACCAGCACCGTGATAGAGAGCACTGACATCAGCAGCGTGACACACAGCAATGACACCTGCACCATGATAGAGTGATCTGACACCAGCACCGTGATAGAGAGCACTGACATCAGCAGCGTGACATAAAGCACTGACACCAGCACCGTGATATACAGCACTGACACCAGCACCGTGATATACAGCACTGACATCAGCAGCGTGACATACAGCAATGACACCTGCACCGTGATAGAGTGATCTGACACCAGCACCGTGATAGAGAGCACTGATATCAGCAGCGTGACAAAAAGCACTGACACCAGCACCGTGATATACAGCACTGACACCAGCACCATCATAGAGAGCACTGACATCAGCAGCGTGACATAAAGCACTCACACTAGCACCGTGATATACAGCACTGACACCAGCACCGTGATATACAGCACTAGTGATGGCCGAACGGTTCGCCCGGCGGTCGTTTCGCGGCGAATTTCCGACATTCGCGGTCCGCACGTTCGAACGCCTTTTTCCGTCGTTCGCCGCGGCGGACTTACGTGTTTAATGTATACAAGAACTTTAACCTTTGGTGACACGTTTATCATGTGATACAGGACAGCCAATTGAGACATGACAGCACATGGACACTTGTACATTCCCCCTAACCTATAAATACACCCGATCCGGTGGCCATTTTACATTCTTTCTTCTGTTAAGATAGGGACAGGTTCCTGTGTGGAGTAGGGAGAGATAAACCACTAGCTATTTGGTACACAAAAGTTCTTTTCAGGACTGGTATAGGTGTTAGGTGTTGATAGGTTTGCTGTGCTGCTGATTCTTGCAGCAGCCTGAGTGTCTTTTGTTAGTTTAGAGAAAGGGAAAGGACGGTGTATGCTACAGGGACAGCCAGATTAGTCTTTCATCATCATCATCATCATCATCATCATTAGCTGTTACTATCAAGGTCCACAAAAGAGCTGTTCCAGTAACCACTAATCGTTCTCTTTTTTTGCCAATTTGTATAGGGACAGGAAGGAAGCAGTGTTGTCAGGCAGTGAGGGTAATTTTAAAGACTTGCTGTTATTATTAGTTCCACAAAGGTTCTTTTCAGGACTGGTATCAGTGGTACAGTAATAGGCTTGTACATGTATAATATTCTTTCTTCCAAATATAGAAAGGATATTATACTTGACTGCTGCCCTTCTGCTGCAGTCTGCTAAACATTCACAACTCACTTGTTCCACAAAAGTTCTTATAAGGACTGGTAACTTGGTATAGGGTGCTACGGTACATAGGCTTGAGTGCGGTACAGTCTGCTGTTCTGTAAGGACCGCTATCGGTCCACAATAGATAGGGTTGACGTGCACCACTGCTGACCGCTGCCCTATACTGCAGCAGTCCTTCAGCGGTATAGGGACTGACGTACAGTCTGCTAATCACTAACACACAACCTGCTTGTTCCACAAAAGTTCTTATAAGGACTGGTAACTTGGTATAGGGTGCTACGGTACATAGGCTTGAGTGCGGTACAGTCTGCTGTTCTGTAAGGACCGCTATCGGTCCACAATAGATAGGGTTGACGTGCACCACTGCTGACCGCTGCCCTATACTGCAGCAGTCCTTCAGCGGTATAGGGACTGACGTACAGTCTGCTAAAAACTAATACACAACCTGCTTGGTCCACAAAAGTTCTTATAAGGACTGGTAACTTGGTATAGGGTGCTACGGTACATAGGCTTGAGTGCGGTACAGTCTGCTGTTCTGTAAGGACCGCTATCGGTCCACAATAGATAGGGTTGACGTGCACCACTGCTGACCGCTCACCTATACTGCAGCAGTCCTTCAGCGGTATAGGGACTGACGTACAGTCTGCTAAACACTAATACACAACCTGCTTGTTCCACAAAAGTTCTTATAAGGACTGGTAACTTGGTATAGGGTGCTACGGTACATAGGCTTGAGTGCGGTACAGTCTGCTGTTCTGTAAGGACCGCTATCGGTCCACAATAGATAGGGTTGACGTGCACCACTGCTGACCGCTCACCTATACTGCAGCAGTCCTTCAGCGGTATAGGGACTGACGTACAGTCTGCTAAAAACTAATACACAACCTGCTTGGTCCACAAAAGTTCTTATAAGGACTGGTAACTTGGTATAGGGTGCTACGGTACATAGGCTTGAGTGCGGTACAGTCTGCTGTTCTGTAAGGACCGCTATCGGTCCACAATAGATAGGGTTGACGTGCACCACTGCTGACCGCTCACCTATACTGCAGCAGTCCTTCAGCGGTATAGGGACTGACGTACAGTCTGCTAAACACTAATACACAACCTGCTTGTTCCACAAAAGTTCTTATAAGGACTGGTAACTTGGTATAGGGTGCTACGGTACATAGGCTTGAGTGCGGTACAGTCTGCTGTTCTGTAAGGACCGCTATCGGTCCACAATAGATAGGGTTGACGTGCACCACTGCTGACCGCTCACCTATACTGCAGCAGTCCTTCAGCGGTATAGGGACTGACGTACAGTCTGCTAATCACTAACACACAACCTGCTTGTTCCACAAAAGTTCTTATAAGGACTGGTAACTTGGTATAGGGTGCTACGGTACATAGGCTTGAGTGCGGTACAGTCTGCTGTTCTGTAAGGACCGCTATCGGTCCACAATAGATAGGGTTGACGTGCACCACTGCTGACCGCTCACCTATACTGCAGCAGTCCTTCAGCGGTATAGGGACTGACGTACAGTCTGCTAAACACTAATACACAACCTGCTTGTTCCACAAAAGTTCTTATAAGGACTGGTAACTTGGTATAGGGTGCTACGGTACATAGGCTTGAGTGCGGTACAGTCTGCTGTTCTGTAAGGACCGCTATCGGTCCACAATAGATAGGGTTGACGTGCACCACTGCTGACCGCTCACCTATACTGCAGCAGTCCTTCAGCGGTATAGGGACTGACGTACAGTCTGCTAATCACTAACACACAACCTGCTTGTTCCACAAAAGTTCTTATAAGGACTGGTAACTTGGTATAGGGTGCTACGGTACATAGGCTTGAGTGCGGTACAGTCTGCTGTTCTGTAAGGACCGCTATCGGTCCACAATAGATAGGGTTGACGTGCACCACTGCTGACCGCTCACCTATACTGCAGCAGTCCTTCAGCGGTATAGGGACTGACGTACAGTCTGCTAAACACTAATACACAACCTGCTTGTTCCACAAAAGTTCTTATAAGGACTGGTAACTTGGTATAGGGTGCTACGGTACATAGGCTTGAGTGCGGTACAGTCTGCTGTTCTGTAAGGACCGCTATCGGTCCACAATAGATAGGGTTGACGTGCACCACTGCTGACCGCTGCCCTATACTGCAGCAGTCCTTCAGCGGTATAGGGACTGACGTACAGTCTGCTAAACACTAATACACAACCTGCTTGGTCCACAAAAGTTCTTATAAGGACTGGTAACTTGGTATAGGGTGCTACGGTACATAGGCTTGAGTGCGGTACAGTCTGCTGTTCTGTAAGGACCGCTATCGGTCCACAATAGATAGGGTTGACGTGCACCACTGCTGACCGCTCACCTATACTGCAGCAGTCCTTCAGCGGTATAGGGACTAAGAGTTTTGTCACAGGGTCATTTAAAAAATGACATGCAGAGGAAGAGGCAGGCCCTTCCGCAGGGGTGGTAGGGGTAGGGCAGGAGCAACAGGCTTGAGCCAAAGTGGGAAGTTGCAGAAGGTGCGTTCAATTACTTTAAAGGATGCACCAGACTTGGTTGAGTGGCTCGCTCAGCCTTACTCTTCTGCACCCTCCTCATCCTCTCGATCTGCACCCTCTTCTTCACTCTCTGCTATGTGCACCCCCAAAGACACTACCACCAACAACACGACCACCACCACCACCACCACATACCTTCCGCTTGAGTCACTGGAATTATTTTCCGATCCATATCAAGAGGACATTTCTGATGCGCAGCCACTCTTGGTATTGGATCAGGAAGAGGAGGTAGCAACAAGCGCTACTCAGCAGTCTGACGCCAGTACCCAGATCAGCCCAAGGAGGAGGTTGGTCCCCGGTGTTGCTGCCTACTCCGAGATCTCTACTTATAGCGGTGGGGAAGGTGACGTTGATGATGACGTGTCTAGTGATGTCACGTGGGTGCCCACAAGAGAGGAAGAGGAGGGGAGTTCAGAGGGAGATATGGACCAGCAGATAGGGAGGAGAAGCAGCAATGACTTACATTGCACAGCAGGGACAAAGCAGACTGCAAATGTATCAGGAGCGAGTCATCGACCATGTACGGTCACATCTGGCGCTCCCAGGACACCGGCACATGGCTCCGCAGTGTGGGCTTTTTTTAACGTGTCCGCTGCTGACAATAGCGTTGCCATCTGCAATCTTTGCAGTCAACGCGTTAGTCGCGGTAAGCCCAATACTCACCTAGGGACGACCGCCTTAAGAAGGCACATGAGCAGCCATCACCGAGCCCAGTGGGAGCAACGGAACACACAAAGCCACACTGCAGGCTCTCACCGTCCAGCCTCGTCTTCTACTTCTCCTTCTCCTCTCTCCTCACAATTGTCCTCCACTCCACCTTCCATCACGCCAAGCTCACATTTTTCTGCAAAAAGGCAGGCTTCCGTGGGCCTAATGTTTGAGCGTAAAAAAATGATGATGCCGGATAACCCTCTTGCCCAACGGTTGGCGGCTGGCTTGTCAGAACTCATAGCCCGCCAACTACTGCCATATAAACTGGTGGACTCGGAGGCCTTTCGCAAATTTGTGGCCATTGGAACACCACAATGGAAGGTCCCAGGAAGGAAGTATTTCTCAGAGAAGGGCATCCCAGAGCTATATGGCCATGTTCAGCGGCAAGTGAATGTATCTCTGGCACACAGTGTCGGTGCCAAGATACATCTGACCACAGACACGTGGTCTAGCAAACACGGGCAGGGAAGGTATATCAGTTTTACTGCCCACTGGGTGAACCTTCTGACGGCCGTCAAGCATGTAACCCGTGGCACCCGTGTAGATTTGGTTTTACCGCCACGGATTGCATGCAGGCCTGACTCTTCTTCTCCTCCTCCTACTCCATCCTCCTCCCTCTCCTCCTCAGCTGCCTCCTCCTTTTCCGCTGCTAGCGTCTCTTCCACTGCACCGCCCAAGCTCCCCAGAACCTATTCCACATGCCAGGTGAGACGTTGCCATGCCGTGCTGCGTCTGTTGTGCCTGGAAGCAAAGAGCCACACTGGCCCGGCACTCCTTTCAGCTTTGCGTTCACAGGCAGATGAGTGGCTAACACCGCTCAATTTGACAGTTGGTAAAGTGGTGTGTGACAACGGTGCCAATCTGCTTAGCGCATTGAAACAGGGCAAAATCACGCACGTGCCGTGCATGGCACACGTCTTAAACTTGGTCGTGCAGCGATTCCTTGTCAAATACCCTGGGGTCCAGGACATCTTGCGGCAGGCAAGGAAAATCTCGGCCCATTTCAGAAGATCTTACACGGCCATGGCTCGCCTTGCTGACATTCAGCGGCGACACCATCTGCCGGTCAGACGTCTTATTTGCGATTGCCCGACGCGATGGAACTCAACCTTCTATATGCTTGATAGGCTGCTCCAGCAGAAACGTGCAGTTAACGTCTACCTGTATGAACTCTGCGAAAGAAACGGTTCTGGGGAGCTGGGTTTTTTTTCACCGCGCCAGTGGCTGCTCATGCGCGACACATGCAGACTTCTGCGGCCATTTGAGGAGATCACCAAACTGGTCAGTCGCAGCCATGGCGCCATCAGTGACATGGTACCTTATGCCTTCTTTCTGGAGCGTGCATTGCGTCGTGTCATTGATCAGGCTGTGGAGGAGCAGGAGCGGGAAGATGAGGAAGTCGCAATGCTGGATGAATTCCCAGGGGGGGCTACTCTATCTGAGACAAGTCAACAACAGGAGTCTGATGAGGAGTCAGAGGAGGATGGTGCCGGGGCGGATGAGCAGGAGCAAGAAGAGCATGCTTTAAACCTTTCTGGGATCCCTGTTGTGCGAGGATGGGGAGAGGAGAATGAAGAGGACGACATTATCCTGGATGATGAGCAGGAGCCAGGCCACCACACCGCTTCCACTTTAGTGCAAATGGGGGCCTTCATGCTCCAGTGTTTTAATAGGGACCCCCGTATAAAAAGCATGAGGGTCAAGGACCAGTACTGGGTGGCAACGTACTTAGACCCCCGGTACAAACACAAAATGGCGGAAATGTTACCGCCGTCGCAGAGGGCTGTCAGAATGCAGCACTTCCAGGCCTTGCTTCGAGAAATGCTGCATTCTGCTTTTGCGTGCGCTGGCAGAGGAGCAATTCCCACTCCCAGAGAAGGATTTGCGGGTACCAATCCAACAGCGCCTGCAAGAAGAGGCCGGTTTGAAGATGTGTTGGTGACTTCGGATATGAGGTCATTCTTTCAGCCGACCCATCGACAGGTGTCATCCGGATCCAGCATCAGGGAACGCCTAGACCGTCAGGTGTCCGACTACATTGGGTTAACGGCCGATGTGGACGCTCTGAGGAGTGATGAACCCCTAGACTACTGGGTGGGCAGGCTTGACCTCTGGCCAGAGCTTGCCCAATTTGCAATCGAACTGTTGGCTTGCCCCTCATCCAGTGTCCTGTCCGAAAGGACGTTCAGCGCAGCAGGGGGGATTGTGACCGATAAGCGTACTCGCCTAGCTCACCACAGTGTTAACTACCTCACATTTCTAAAAATGAATGAGGCATGGATCTCGGAGGAATTCAACACATGTGACCAGTAGACCATGTATATGTCTATAAACTATTTTTTTAATCAAGCACACAGACCTTCTTAATTCATTTGGCTCACTTCCTTGACCCAAAAAAGCACACCGTACTATATGCCCCTACCCTCCTCTTTGAAGAGGTTGAGCGGTGTCATATTTCTACTGGGGCTGCTTATGATATCCCTGTGCTGTGCTGACTTCCTCCTGGGGGTTCTTATTATGAAGGGATCACACTATCCCTGTGCTGTGCTGACTTCCTCCTGGGGGTTCTTATTATGAGGGGATCACACCATCCCTGTGCTGTGCTGACTTCCTCCTGGGGCTGCTTACGGTGCTGCTGTCAGTGCTGTATGTCACGGTGCTGCTGTCAGCGCTGTATGTCACGGTGCTGCTGTCAGCGCTGTATGTCACGGTGCTGCTGTCAGCGCTGTATGTCACGGTGCTGCTGTCAGCGCTGTATGTCACGGTGCTGCTGTCAGCGCTGTATGTCACGGTGCTGCTGTCAGCGCTGTATGTCACGGTGCTGCTGTCAGCGCTGTATGTCACGGTGCTGCTGTCAGCGCTGTATGTCACGGTGCTGCTGTCAGCGCTGTATGTCACGGTGCTGCTGTCAGCGCTGTATGTCACGGTGCTGCTGTCAGCGCTGTATGTCACGGTGCTGCTGTCAGCGCTGTATGTCACGGTGCTGCTGTCAGTGCTCTGTATTACGGTGCTGCTGTCAGATGCCTCTATCACGGTGCATGTGTCATTCCGGTATGTCACGCTGCTGGTGATCATCTCCTGCACCCTCTTCTTTGCCTACCCTGGTCCCTGACCTTCCCTCTCCTCCATTGCCTTCATTAGCTCCATAGTCCTGAATTGTTAGAACAATTTCCCAAATAAAATAAAAATGCTTGTAGTTATCGATCCCAAATTCACCTCATACATGTATTATGTCATTGTCCAGATGGTGGGACTACGTTTTACCCCCTAATAATTACCACGTGGCCGCAAATTCGACATGAAGGTTTGCAAAGTTCGCCTCCCATTGAAGTCAATGGGGCCCGCGGCGAACGGTCGGTTTCGCGAACGTTTGGGTCCGTTCGCATTTCGCGTTCGCGAAACGTCCCGTCGGAAGTTCGTCCATCACTATACAGCACTGACACCTGCACCGTAAGCAGCCCCAGGAGGAAGTCAGCATAGCACAGGGATGGTGGGAGCCCCTCATAATGAGCATAGCACAGGGATGGTGGGAGCCCCTCATAATATGCACAGCAGAGGTACAGCCCCAGGAAGAAGTCAGCACAGCACAGGGATGGTGGGAGCCCCTCATAATAAGCAGCCCCAGGAGGATGTCAGCATAGCACAGGGATGGTGGGAGCCCCTCATAATAAGCAGCCCCAGGAGGAAGTCAGCACAGCACAGGGATGGGGGGAGCCCCTTGTAATAAGCAGCCCCAGGAGGAGGTCAGCACAGCACAGGGATGGTGGGAGCCCCTCATAATGAGCATAGCACAGGGATGGTGGGAGCCCCTCATAATATGCACAGCAGAGGTACAGCCCCAGGAGGAAGTCAGCACAGCACAGGGATGGTGGGAGCCCCTCATAATAAGCAGCCCCAGGAGGATGTCAGCATAGCACAGGGATGGTGGGAGCCCCTCATAATAAGCAGCCCCAGGAGGAAGTCAGCACAGGTCAGGGATGGTGAACTTTACAAACCTACAGGTCATATTTGCAGCCAAAAAATAATTACTAGCTGTGCACACACAGTCCCACCACATGGCCAATGACATAACACATGTATGAGGTGAATCTGAGATCGACAACTACAAGCATTCTTTTATTTTATGTGAAATTCTGACAATTCAGGACTCTTGAGACAATGGAGGCGAGGGAAGGTCAGGGTAGGCAAAGAAGAGGGTGCAGGAGATGATCACCAGCACCATGATATAGAGCACTAACACCAGCACCGTGATAGAGTGATCTGACACCAGCACCATGATAGAGAGCACTGACATCAGCAGCGTGACATAAAGCATTGACACCAGCACCGTGATATACCAGTCCTTAAGGATTAGCAGACTGTACCTCACTCAACCCTATATACTGTAGTATGCTATACCTTACCAGTCCTTAGAAGGACCTTTGTGCAACTAGTAGATTGTGATTAGCAGACTGTACCTCACTCAACCCTATATACTCTAGTACGCTATACCTTACCAGTCCTTAGAAGGACCTTTGTGCAACTAGTAGGTTGTGATTAGCAGACTGTACCTCAGTCCCTATACTGATAAAGGACTGCTGCAGAATAGGGCAGCAGTCAGCAGTAGTGCACCTCAACCCTATATATTGTGGACCTATACCAGTCCTTAAGGAATAGCAGACTGTACCTCACTCAACCCTATGTACTGTACTACCCTATACCTTACTAGTCCTTATAAGGACCTTTGTGGAACTAGTAGGTTGTGAATGATTAGCAGACTGTACCTCAGTCCCTATACTGATAAAGGACTGCTGCAGCAGAAGGGCAGCAGTCAGCAGTAGTGCACCTCAACCCTATATATTGTGGACCTATACCAGTCCTTAAGGATTAGCAGACTGTACCTCACGCAACCCTATGTACTGTAGTACCCTATACCTTACCAGTCCTTATAAGGACCTTTGTGGAACTAGTAGGTTGTGAATGATTAGCAGACTGTACCTCAGTCCCTATACTGACAAAGGACTGCTGCAGTAGAAGGGCAGCAGTCAGCAGTAGTGCACCTCAACCCTATATATTGTGGACCTATACCAGTCCTTAAGGAATAGCAGACTGTACCTCACTCAACCCTATGTACTGTAGTACCCTATACCTTACCAGTCCTTATAAGGACCTTTGTGGAACTAGTAGGTTGTGAATGATTAGCAGACTGTACCTCAGTCCCTATACTGATAAAGGACTACTGCAGCAGAAGGGCAGCAGTCAGCAGTAGTGCACCTCAACCCTCTATATTGTGGACCTATACCAGTCCTTAAGGAATAGCAGACTGTACCTCACTCAACCCTATGTACTGTAGTACCCTATACCTTACCAGTCCTTATAAGGACCTTTGTGGAACTAGTAGGTTGTGAATGATTAGCAGACTGTACCTAAGTCTCTATACTCATAAAGGACTACTGCAGCAGAAGGGCAGCAGTCAAGTATAATATTCTTTCTATATTTGGAAGAAAGAATATTATACGTGTACAAGCCTTTTACCATACCAGTCCTGAAAAGAACCTTTGTGGACCTAATAGTAACAGCTACTGATTAAACTGACTGTCTCTCACTGCCACACACAGCTTCCTGCCTGTCCCTATTTAAACTGACAAAACACAGGCTGCTGGAACAATAACTTGAATAGCACTCAAAACTATATCCTATACTACTTTACCATACCAGTCCTGAAAAGGACTTTTGTGGACCTAATAGTAACAGATAATGATTAAACTGACCTATATAGCTAGCTATATAGGTGGATATAACAGTGTATACTGCGGTGAGGGCACGCAGACAGCATGCACAATCTCCTACAACTGACTGCCAGCTCTATTACAAAAGAGCAATATAGCTAGTTATATAGGTGGATATAATGGTGTATACTGCGGTCAGGGCATGCAGACAGCAGGCACAAACTCCTGCAGATTGCTAACAGCTCAATTACAGAAGAGCAAGAACGCAAAATCGGCCAATAATGAACAGTGTATACTGTGTTAAAGGTACACAGAGAACACCCACTAACTCCTACAGACGCCAACACACTACAGAAGGCCGCCGTGCTGGCAGCCTTATATATTATAGACATCCTGCCTGTGGCCAATCATGGCTCTCCTCGCTGCTGGCGCTGTGATTGGCCAAGCATGCGGGGTCATAGTGCATGCTTGGCCAATCATGAGCCAGCAACGCACTGCGATGGCGCAGTACATTGTGGGCCGTGAGCACCACACGAATTTGGCGCGAACGGTCCATAACATTTGGTATTCGCCAAACGGGCGAACAGCCGATCTTCGAGTCGAACGTATGTTCGATTCGAACACGAAGCTCATCCCTAATCACCAGGTATTTAAAATGCCCAAAGCGGGTACGAAAAGCTGTCTTCCACTCATCCCCACTTCTGATATGGACCAGATTGTAGGCCCCTCTGAGGTCCAGCTTAGTGAAGATAGAGGCAGTTCCCAATCTCTGAAATAACTCTGAGGAAGCGGGTATCGATTTTTAACTGTTATTTTATTTAACTCTCTATAGTCAACACAGGGCCGGAGGGTATGGTCTTTCTTTTCCACAAAGAAGATGCCCGCACCCGCTGGGGAAGTGGAAGGTCGAATGAAGCCCTTCTTCGGGTTTTCGTCGATGTAAATTTTCAGGGTCTCCTGTTCCAGTTCGGTCAGTGGAAAGATCCTGCCAAAGGAAACCTCGGCTCCGGGAAGAAGTTCAATGGGACAGTCATATGCCCGATGGGGAGGCAAAGCTTCTGCCCCCTTCTTACTGAAGACGTCTAGGTAATCATGACACACTTCAGGAACTGCTCGGCGAAGTTCAGAATCAGAGTCCAGACATAGTAAAGCAGGGGATTCGCCAGGATTCTTCAGGATACAGTACTGCTGGCAGTATGGAGAGAGGAATGTGATCTCCCGGGTAACCCAGTTTATAGCAGGGTTATGGGGCTGCAACCATGGCATGCCAAGAATGATTGGAAACAAAGGAGATGAAATAATGTCCAAACGAAGCAGTTCTTGGTGCAGGTTGGAGATAGAAACTGAAAGGGAAGTAGTCTCTTGTGTAACTGGTCCAGATTTTATTGTTGAGCCATCGGCCAGGTGGATAGAGAGTCCTTGAGCCTTGTGCAGCAGAGGGATTTGGTGTTTACTGGCAAAGGAAGAGTCCATGAAACAACTACAAGCCCCCGAGTCAATGATAGTGGGGACTTGTAAAGTCCTTCCTGGGAGCTGCAACGAGACAGAAAGGGCAAGGTGAGAAGAGGTCTTAAGCCAAGCAGTAGTAGCGCCAGACGAGACAGACATGCACTTACAGAGCTTGGTAGGGCAGTTCCTGACATAGTGCCCAGGTTCCCCTGCAGTAAAGGCACGAGTTGTTGACCTGACAACGTTGGCGTTCCTCCATCGTGAGAGCAGGGCGAAGAACTCTGAGCTGCATAGGTTCAGAAGTATCAGGTGCCGGAACGGGACTAGGAGTGGGAGCCGGATGGGAATAGTTAGGTACCCGAGGCAACATCCAGGAGGGGCGAGTAGACCCAGCACCTCTTTCAGCTCTTCCCTCCCTCAGCTGTCGATCAATTTGAATGGCAAGGTTAATCAAGGCATTCAGGGTTTGTGGGATTCCTACACGAGCCAGTTTATCTTTCAGAGGGTCTGAGAGCCCCATACGAAACTGGTAACGAAGGGCCACATCGTTCCAGTCCGTATCTGTACTCCAACGGCGGAATTCAGCGACATAGTCCTCTATGGCCCTACTCCCCTGCTGGAGGGTATGCAGGGCGGCTTCTGCCATGGCTGAGAGTTGAGGGTCCTCTTAGAGCTGGGCCATCGCATCAAAGAAGGTGGTCAGGTTAGTTAGGACCTCTGCTTTCTGTTCCAGCAAACGATGAGCCCAAGCTTGAGGATCTCCCAGAAGCAAAGACACCACAAACCCCACTTTGGTGGCCTCAAGAGAAAAGGTGCGAGGTTGTAGGGCAAAGTACAGTTCACAAGAATTCCGGAATGCCCTGAATTTACTTCGCTCTCCAGAAAACTTTTTAGGCGTGGGGACCCTGGGTTCAGGAGGCAACATAACCACTGTCGGAGAAGAGGTGCTGGAGGCAGAAGCGGACAGAAGAGGAGACCCCTGAGCGGTTGTGGGTGAAGTGAGAGCTAGGACCTTTTCTTCCAAACAAGTGCATCCCTCCTGGAGACTCTTGACAGCCTGGGTAAGGCCATCCAGATGCAGACAAAGTTCGTCCATGGGAGAGGCTCCCTGCGTGGGCTCGGTCAAGGCTGTCTGATACTGTCACGTACCTGGTGGTAGAGCCCGACCTGCAGGAAGAGACCTCTCTTGCGGCTCCGACTCAAGGGCCCTGGTAGAGTATACAGGTAGCACAAGAGTCTGGAGTGGCACGAGTGCCTGGCAGGATCAACAGCAGCAGAGGGGTCTGGAGCCCAGGAAGAACTTGTAGCAGGACCCCCAGCTGGATCAGGAGATGGCTGGGACCAGGAAGGAACAGGATCAGCAGGCAGGTGCAGCAAACTGGAGCAGAGCAGCAGGTGGGTAGCTGGACCTGGAACACCAATGCAGGAACTCAGGCAGAAGCAGCACTTCAGGTAGGAGCTGGAACCACAACTGGAGGTAGAGCAGCAGACGGGCACTGGAACAGGATGCTGGCAGCAGAGCAGTCAGACAAGCCGGGTCAGAGGTCAGGCGGTCAGCGAAGGTACCAAGGATCAAGCAGGTGGATAGTCGGACAAGCCGGGTCGACAAACAGACAGGCAGCAGAAGTACTGAAGGATTAAGCAGAGAAGTCAGACAGGCCGGGATCAGATGCAGGTGGATAGCAGGAGTGGTAGGTAGACAAGCCGGGTCAACAAGTCACAGAAGGCAGGTTCTCAGAATCAGGATACTCGCACGCTGTAGATCAGACAGCAAGAACTGGATGTGACAGACTGAGTTAAATAGCCCGCCTGGCGCCAACAGGCGCATGCACGCGCGCACAAGCGTGCCGCACACTCACGCTCACACGCGAACGCACGGCGGAAGGTCCAGACTGATTCTCGCTGGCAGGATCTTCCTGACAACTTTGGTGATTAAATCATCAGACAAAGGTGGAAACACCGTTGTCATGGAAAATGACCAATACATTACGATGTGTAAAAAGATTCTTAAGAATAGGAACTGGTATCCTCCAATTCCTAACTATATGATTGAAAAATTTAACACTGAATTCTATGAATTAGTAGACTCAGAAGGCCAAAGAGGCATTATTAATGCAACCACATGGAAATATATACGGACAAAATACCCAAAAATTCCTACCTTTTATTCACTTGCAAAGGTTCATAAGAACGAAAGGGACCCCCCAGGTCGCCCTATCATTTCAGGTAAGGGCTCAATCTCCAAAAATCTAAGTCGGTTGATTGATGAACACCTTAGACCCTTTGTAACTAGTTTGCCATCTTATGTAAAGGACACGATACATTTTCTCAAAATTTTAGATGATCTTGTCATCCCAGAACACTCTATGCTAGTAACTATACATGTGGAAGCACTATATAGTTCTATTCTGCATTCTTTAGGTTTGGCTGCCATCCAACATATTCTATCACAACAAATTGAGGAAAAATGGCCATACAGTGACTTCATTATACAATCTTGAAGTTCATTCTAAACCATAATGTGTTCTCCTTTGATGGCTCCCACTACCTCCAGGTGCAGGGCGTGGCGATGGGGACTTGCTGTGCCCCATCGTACGCCAATCTGTACCTGGGGGAGTGGGAGCGACCGTTGATGGTGGATGAGCAGATGGCGATGTATACTGACCACATTTGGATGTGGGCTAGATACATCGACAATATATTTTTGATCTGGGATGGGCCGGTAGAGATGCTGTCAGCATTTCTGATAAGGTTGAATAAGATATCATTCAACCTTACATTCACGATGTCCCACCATTCTGATAAGGTGACATTCTTGGATGTTTTGGTCATTCGAGGAATGGGTGGGACTATTCAGACCTGCCTTTTCAGGAAGCCGACAGCGGGTAATTCAATTCTCCATGCGTCAAGCTTTCACCCTCGCCCCCTCATCCCTTTGATACCTTTCAGCCAATATCTACGTACCAGGAGAAATTGCTCTGACGATCAAAGTTTTCAAGTTGAAGCAAAGAAATTACAAACTCGATTGCTGGAACGAGGATATTCTAGATCCTCATTAAAAAAGGCCTACAAAAAAGCTCTGGTAAAAACAAGATATAAATTACTATATTCTCAGAAATCAAAAATTGATAATCAGAAAGAAAATACTACCAGAATTATAATATCATATTCTAACCAGCACAATAAAATCCGCAATATCATACAAAAATATTGGCATCTCCTGTCTATGGATTCAAATCTGAGTAGATTTGTATCCAAAAAGCCAACGATCACTTTTAAACGGGCTACGGCAATAAAGGATCATATCGTACAAAGTGAGTTTAAGGGGAAAAACCGTGGTGACCCCTGTACAATTAAGGGCACCTACACCTGTGGGGACTGCACCTTCTGTCAGTACATACAAGTGGGTCCCACATGTGTACTGCCTGATGGTGGGTTTTTCAAGGCAACCTACTTTGCCAACTGCAAGACAAAGGGAGTGGTGTACCTACTAATGTGTGAATGTAACTCATTTTATGTAGGGAAAACCAAGGTCGAATTTCGATCACGAATGTCCAAACATATTTGGAGCATGAAGAAAGCCATCCCTGACCTTCCGCTTGGGAGACACGTTCTGTCACTACATAATAGCATTTTTCCCAAAGTGAGATTTTTAGTCCTTGATAGAGTGCATCCTAGTGTTAGAGGGGGAGACTGGAATAAAATCATATTGCAGAAAGTACTGAAATGGATTTTCCAGTTAAAAGCTACAGATTTTCCTGGTCTCAATGAGGCATTTAATTATAAACCTTTTCTGGAAAGCTTTGTGACTGGGGTGATAGAAAAATAATTTGATGAATATTCATCTATCTATTTATTCACCTTTTTTTTTTTTTTTTTTTTGGGTCTGCCTCAGATATGATCCCGGCACGTGGGGGCCATTCTGGACAGATGCACGGACGTGTAAATTTTTGCCACTCCGTGCAGTATTCTACCGGTCTGGCCCCTTTCTTAGCAGTATGAGCGCTCCATTGAGAGAGGTATCTCTTTGGCAAGTGATTCTGCCTGAAGTGATCCTCTCCCATGAATGTGTCATCTATCCGGCACTTAGAACGAAATCCCCGATCTGCCCCGCCGACATAACATCGGCGGAACAGTCGGGAGAAGTCAGCTGTTCAGTCGTCTTATTTGATGCAAGGCACTATGGGGGATGTAGTTCAGACATGTACTCTGCCCTCTGTAGCAGTTGCCAATGCGATCTGCGACTACTGAACATGCGTGCTGGTTGGAGCGTGACGCATGGCATCACTCCTCCCACACGGTCATTGACAGTGTGTTTAGGGGGTGACGTCCTGCGCCGCGCACTCGGGGGACCGCCCTATGTACAATAGTATAGGCAGATGCGGACAATGATTATTGCCTGCACCTGCTGGGAGGTGGGATAGATGGAAGGGTAGGGACAGTATTTAAGACAGTACAATTCAGTGTGAATGACTATAGCGGGCAGTGAGGAGGTGACGCGACACTTTGTATACACCACAATGGCAACACCTGTTTGGCAAGGCTTTGGCGGCAGTCCTTAGAGGTAAATTACAAATCACAACTAGAGCTTTCTCTGATTTTGAAAATAGTCTCTCAGTGGAGTTAAAACCTCTGAGGCTTAAATGCTTTGTTTGCTATAGAGCATTACTAGCAATGTCTCTCCTTTTCTTTTCTGATTTTATTCAGTGAGAAGTGAGACTCCCTGGCATTTGGAACTCTCCCCTCCTCTCTCTTGCTCCACTACAACTTGTACCCCCCCATTTGTGGGACATTTCATGTGGTGGATACATCACTATGTGAAAGGTATATATACATATATAAGGGATATGAGCTTATAGGCGATAACTTCAATACATTTAAGTTGATAAAAATTCTTACACTACTGTACATCTCCCTCTCCCCTCTATATTCCATCTTCCTATCTACACGGTCCCGGTTCGTGTCCTTGGGAGACCCTTACATTTTTGCATTGGGGGAAAGGAAAGAAGAGACAGTGTTTTTTCTATCTCTCACCCTGTCCCTCTGTGTGGTTTTTATTTATTTTTCATTATTGTTACATTTGCTACTATACCGATTTGAAGATTGATATCAACTGGTCATTTCATGACCGAAATCGGGGCATACTTATGTGCATGTAAGTATGACAATAATTTGCATATTTAATTATTATAATTTAAAACATGTTTTTTTTTTCTTCTCCCTCTCCCTTGTTATACTAATAGTGTATACATACATGTACATTTGTCTTTTATCTATTATTTTAGATCAGACTTTGAATAATACAGATTTGCATAAACGAATGATCCCTGAAGAAGGAGTGCAATCAACTCCGTAACGCGTAGGCTACATCGTATGCACACTACTGTCTTATTTGCCTTTGTATATGGGATGATGCAATATAGATGCTATATATACACATATTGTGTTGCAATAAGTTTGGTCGCATGCAACTAAGCTTTATACTAGAATATATTGAATTGTTTGTGTTTTTTATTTATGTTTTTTGATACATTATTACAATAAAGCTACTTTATGATTTTACATGAATGTTGTAAGTTTTACAGTCTATGCCTGAAAAGTCCTGCCACTCTGAGGGAATTTGCTTTTTGGTAGAATCTCTATGGAACATCTAGCGGAACACATTAGAGCCCACCCTTCCATCTCAGGCATACAATTAGGAAACACTTCACGCAAAATTAGTTTGTTCGCAGAAGACGTGATTCTAATCCTCACAAATCTGCCGCAACAAAAAATCTACTCCAACTATAACACCAATTCACATGGGCAGAAAAAGACTTCTCCTACCTAGGGATCCAATTAACAAGATCAATGAAGAATCTCTTCTCCACCAATTTCTTACCCCTCCTTCACAAGATTCAAACAGACTCCCAAAAATTAATGAAGTTCAAACTCTCCTGGTCGAGCAAGGCTGGCAGCCTTCAAAATGATATGTCTCCCACAAATATTGTACTATTTTAGAACTCTTCCCATACCTATCCCCACATCATTTTTTAGATCCCTCCAAACAGTTCTTAACAAATATCTATGGAAAGATAAAAGGCCCAGATGTGCACACTCAAAACTTATTAAACACAAAGTAGTGTGAGCTCCATTTACTTAGAGGATTACTACATTGCAGCCAACTACCAGAATGGTTCCAACCCAATCCTAACACCCCATGGGGCCAAATAGAGAATGTATCCTTCATACATCCTAGCCTAAAAAATTGTCTACTGAGTACCCCTTTAGGCTCAACAACGCCGACCACATCTCTCCAACTATAAAAGCCTCAGTCCAAGCCTGGAAAAAAATGATTGTCCTCTCTGAATATGCTCTAACCACCCCACTTCACCAAATACCCTTGGTGTCCCTCCACTATCTCACACCAGATCTGATGCTGTCACAATGGACCCTTAAAGGGATCCAATCCTTACAAAACTTAATTCAGGGGAAATAACCCAAACCCTCCTCCCTACTACAAAGGGAGTTTGATCTTCCCTCATCAGAATTCTTAACCTTACTATAAATCCATCACTGCCTGAATACAATCCCCTATACGATATTCCTCCAAAGACATAGGGATTTTTAACAAACACTATCTCCAAAACAAAAGGCATTTTCTACTTTATAACCTCCTCCCTCAAAAGAATATTTCCACTAAATAGCCCACACACCTCCAATGGGAATCAGATTTGACTCACTCTTACTCAAACAAACAATGGAAATACAAACTAAAAACCATCTATAGAGCCACAAAATGCTCAGCCCCCTGGGAACTCACACAGAAAATCTCACTACGGTGGTATTTAACGCCTGCAAAGTTAGCATCCTTCAACCCCCAAACCTCCAACACGTGTTGGAGATGTAAATCATTTAAAGGAGACATGATTCATACAGTCTAGTCATGCCCCTCTATCTAGACATACTGGGAAAACATCTTCAAACTCATATCAACCATAGCCAAACACACAGTACTCCCTTTACGTGATCTTATGGTATTAAATCTAAGAATTTAAGAAATACCTCATCCCTTCAGACATGTTACAACCCACATACTACTGGCCTCCAGACTTAATATAACAAGACTCTGGAAGTCAGAAAAGGTATCAACCATTGCCCATACTATTGACCTAGTAAACATACACTACAGCTATGAAACTATAATGGCTGCCAGCAATGGTCAGGCCGTATAGGCCTGAGAAGATTGGAGTCCCTGGGCAAGTTGGTCTAAAGCTGTGTCAGTAATGTAATAATACCAAATCTGCTTTGCCACTTTCTTGACCAAGCAATATGTTAGTTGCACACAGTTCTAGTGTCTCTATAAGTTTATGAATGTTTTGATATACAAGCTATAAGGGTTCATACCCTCACCAGACCTTTTCATATTAGGTCTTCTCTCCTCCAGAGACACAAAAGTTTCATTTGGGGTGTCAGGGCAGGAGAGGAGACCATTGTTATTAAAACTCGTCTTGAGCTAGGTATCAAATAATCTCTTAGATATAAATCTGTTTCTCTCTTTCTTATTATTAATGCAACATCGTTCCTTGATGTACATTGTCCACATTGTTATATGTATTAACCTGTTAAACGTTCAATAAAAATTAATTGAAATGAATAAAAAATAAAAAATGTTATTGCATAGTTACGTTGGTCCAGCTTGGACCAATGAAGTATACATATTCCATGCCTGAGGGACAGTGATTGCATGTCCTGAGCTGTTTGTCCTTCTGCAAATAAAATGCAATCTGATTGTGACATCACAACCTTGCCTCTTCACCTCATACAATTTGTAAATGGTGCCCATGCCAACCAAGTGACTCCCTGTGATCACTATGCAGAAGGGCAGCCACTTGACACAGGACTTGGAAGACCACAGCAAAGCGACAACTACAACAGTTTTCCCCCTTTTGATGGAGATTCCATAGGTATGGAATATGTATACTTACATTGGTTCAAGCTTGAGCAATGTAACTATTCAAAAAAAACGATAACTGGCATTCAGCTTATATGACTACAATGTTTGTTCTGCAAGTTTATGTAAATTATTTTTTATCTCATTCACACTGTAGTGATATCTGTTTTGACTGATCTTTCCCCATTGATTTTTACGATGTCACAGTTGATTTCTCAGAATTTCTATTTGCTCTCCTATGTTCACCTTTTTCCTAGATGTATGTACCACTTTGTTTTTTTCCACCCTGACTGCATAAAGAGCTTGATAGATGGCTCTGGACCAGATGGTGCCTGGGCAGTTCAGCTCTAACCTACAATGAGGTGACAACAGCACCTCGGCAGCACAATAAGACCCCCTGTTGACTTCACTTAAGAAGTGATTGATGCTACTTTGGAACAAATCTGTTTCTTTTTATTCGTTCTCTTTGTTTCAGTGTATCCTCTGTACAATCTGCACTGTTTAAACAATTAACAGATTTCCAGTACAAAAATTCTGTTTAACATCATGCTGATATACTCTTGGGTCTCATTTGGCATGTTTATTTTTAAATAATTTGTAAGGGATTTACTGCTTTCATTAAGCATTTAAGGGACTCTTGCAGCGTCTTTCCATAGTAGTGTAACACCAATTAAAAAGAACAAAAGAGAATATATATCTAGATACACTAATAAGTTAACATTTGTATAATATAAAATAAATGATTTATTATGTTTCTTTCACTGTTTTACCTCTTAGCTCTCTTAGACTGAGGTTGCAATCTCATTATAACGCTATTAAAAAAAGGTATAAACAGGACATGATTTTGTCATGGATATCATATGTTAATCTATGTGGTTGGTTTGTCATTGGTTGAGAGATTAATGCTTACCTATGACAGGACAAGAATTATAGCATGTCTTATGTTCTAAATACAACATTTGTTTTACACCAATTTACATTTAGACCATAAATAAACTTCAGCACTGAGGGTATTTTGTGTGTCCTCCCATAATATGTATTTGTAACAACAAAATATATAGACTTAAAAAGCTTGGGGCTTTAGCATTTTAGGTGAAAATGGTATTTCTTTTCTTATCTGCACTAGAATAAGAGCACAATAGCTGTGGTATATGATTTGTTGTTGTAGGCAACATTATCACTTCAATGTCCATTCGTTTTTATAGTTAAGGTTTACTTTACTATGAATTTTAACAGAAACAAACTCAACTCGCTAAGTTCTACTTGAACCAGAGTTATGTTAATATGATAAAGCAAAACTCAGATTTTTCCATATGAGATTGTCTTCTGGAGTTCTGTTAGTATTAATGGCTATACCCTGCTTCAGTGCTTCCAGTACTGTGGGTTACACTTATTTTTTCAGTGTGCCACACAGTAAGCAGAAGTAAAGAAATCCATAGTGGCCAGATAATTGACTTATTCACTTTTGCGTACACTGGACCCTTTAGTAAATTAAAGGCCTATCTTAATATTGTTGAGATAACCAAGCAAAGTTCTGTTTTCTGCATGTTCACCAAACCCCGAACATAGTACCTGAACCCCATTAGAGCTGAATCTTTTATTTTTTTCTAGCTTTGGTAAAAACAGGTAGCTGGACATTGCAATGGAGACCAGTTTTAATTTTTCTTAAATATTATTCCTTAAATAACATGCTTGGGGAATGCCTTAACGCTTAAGGACCGCCTCCTGCACATATACGTCGGCAGAATGGCACGGCTGGGCACAAGCACGTACAGGTACGTTGCTCTTTAAGTGTCCATCCATGGGTCGCGAGCGGTCCTGAGCTCCGTGACTGTGGCCATGGGTCACAGAACTGAAGAAGGAGGAGAAGTCTGTGTAAACAAACTTCTCCTCGTGCTTCCTATTGAGCCTGTCACTGATCGTCTATTCCCTGTTATAGGGAAAGACGATCAGTGACATCAGACGCCAAGCCACGCCCCCTACAGTTAAAAAAACCCACACACTTAACCCCTCCCCACCCCCTAGTGGTTAACTCCTTCACTGCCAGTGTCATTTACACGGGAATCAGTGCATTTAAGCTGATTGCTGTATAAATGACAATGGTCCCAAAAATGTGTCTAAAATGTGTGATGTGTCCACCATAATGTAGCAGTCACAATAAAAATCGCTGATCGCCGCCATTACTAGTAAAAAAAAATATTTATAAAATGCTATAAAACTATCCCCTATTTTGTAAATGCTATAACATTTGCGCAAACCAATCAATAATCGCTAATTGCGTTTTTTTTACCAAAAATATGTAGAAGAACACGTATCGGCCTAAACTGAGGAAAAAAAATGTGTTTGGGAGCCATGTCACACGACCGCACAATTGTCTGTTAAAGCTACGCAGTACCGAATTGCAAAAAGGGGCCTGGTCCTTTGGCTGAAAATTGGTCCGGGGCTTAAGTGGTTAAATATGCACATAAATTGTTGCACCTATAGGATGCACTCCAGCAAAGCGATATTTTAAAACAAACTATTTCTGCTAAATGATAATTCCTAGCTAGCTTGTTTCTCTTTGTAAACAAACTGACATCATTTACCACATATGGTCAATGACATCAGCCAGCATCTCTGGTTGGCTAGCTATATTCCAATAACTGTCACTTGTGACAAGAGTGCAATGGGATAGGATCATTGTGGTGAGGGCCATCGTGTTTGCAAGTAATAATAATAAACTTTATTATATATAGAGCCTTTAAAGGTAGCTTCTCAAAGCACTTTACAATGAAAATACAAGGAATACACAGGATAACCTAAAAAAGGGACAATTAAATGAAAGCCCATCCAAAGAAAAACATTTTTAGATGTGCTTTGAATGAGTTCAGAGAAGATGACTATCCGATGTTCTTTGGAAGTGAATTCCAGAGTTTCTGAGCATAGAATGAGAAAGTTCTATCTCCCATTGAGTGTAGGTGAGTAGAGGGGACACACAGAAGTGTGGAGGTTAGGAGGGGGTAGTAAGTTGATACATTTTCAGAGAGAGAATGGGATGCCAAACTATGAAGAGCTTTATAGGTGAGCAAGGGGATCTTAAAGTCTATGCAAAAACTGACGAGAAGCCAGTGCAGGGGTAATATGATCACTTGTACTAGACCTAGTCAGGATTCTGGCTACAGAATTTTGAACATATTGAAGTCAATTAATAGTGGATTTAGGTGCACCAGTTAGTAGAACATTGCAAGTCAGGGAAGAACACAAATATATGGAACGGCTTTTCAGCTACAGTGTATAATAGCATAGGACTCAGTCGAGCAATGTTTCTCAAGTGGAAAAAAGATGTTCTGACAACGTTTTGTACATGTGGATCGAAGAGAAATTTAGCATCACCCCTAGACTTTTCAATTTAGACTGACGCTCAAGTATGGTGCCATCTATAGATAAGCTACTAGGACTTGCCTTACATAATTAATGGGGGTTGCCAATAAGCATGACTTTCAGTCTTGTCCCATTTTAATTGAAGGAAATGATGGGCCAGCCAAGTTTTTATATCAAAAATACAATGATATAGAAGAGAAGCAGCCATTGTAGAATCCGGTTTAGTTTGAATGTATATTTGAGTGTCATCATCATAGAAGTAATAATTGAGCCCATGAGATCTAAGTAGTTGGCCAAGTGTAAACATATAAATCCTAAAAAGTAAGGGACCCAAGAAGGAGCCCGAAAGAACACCATACTTGACTGGACCAACTTCAGACTGGAATCCGCTAAGAGAAACAAAGTGACAGTGACTAGTGAGATTGAATTAATCGGTTTCTGAGCCAATTCTGAGACTCCAAATATGGTTTTAAGGCGAGAGTAAAATATTGTAGACTACAGTATCAAAAGCAGAACTAAGATCCAGTATAATAAGAATAGTTTGTGAGCCAGAAACAGAAGCTAACAGAAGGTCGCTGACTTTGACCAAGGCAGTTTCTGTGCTGTTCAGTTGCTGAAAACCAGATTGGAGGGGTTCAAATAGGTTCCACAATTCCACAAGTGACTGATGTGTGGTTTACATTGGGGAACTTTTTACTTGTGTCTGTGTGGTTATTTAAGGAGCCAATGTATTTATTATTCATTCACATGGGTATTCACATGAGTGTAAGGGCCAAATATCTGGGAGCCACCTTATTTTTAAGTCACCCCCTATAGACCCCCACATCCAAATAGCCAGGCACGTGAGGATGAGGCCCTTGCCCCCCCCCCCAAAAGTGTTTGGTATGAACCTTGAGGGGGGAACCTTACATTATATTTATTTAGTTTAATTTATATATTGATAAATTTTTTGCATGAGGGCAGCCTCAAAATCCTCACCAGACCCTTATATAGTCATGCAGTCTGAGCATCTAGGAAAGGTGGGTTAGCCAGGGTGTGGGCCCCTCTTACCCATACCCTGGCTGACCCACATAAGTTTGATGCGAACATCGGGGGTTTGCCCGTTCGCAGAATATCACAAGCACTACATATTCAGTATCATGTATCATCTCATACTTAGTGCATAACTATTCCTTAACAACCCAATTTAATAACAACCATTTTTATAATCATTACACACAAGTCCACTAAGATCATTTTCAATTTTTATTACACACACTGTATTTCCAATAACAACCCTTCATCATTCCATGCTGCGCTTTACAACACATATGCTAATAGCTTGATCCCCATAGGTCATCGCGTATACAGTCCCAAACTGTAGACTGGTTTCCTGTGATCAGGCAGGCTATTGGACACTGGTGTGGTCTATGGAACGCACTACCCCACCCACACTCTGTACTAATGACGGTGTGCATTCCAACAACTAGTGGAGCCACTTCTTGGTTCTGACATGAGCGTCATACGGTCGATTCCCGGAGCTGCCCACTTTCTGCCCCTCCAAGCACCTGTAACATAAGTAGAAATGCCACTGAGTCCTGCATGGTTGCAATCCGGTTCAGGGCACCATACAGCACCAGATGGCATCATGTCAGGGAGACCGCAGGGTTAGCCAAGTAACGATTTTGGCATCTAGCCTCGGATCACAATCTGTAACATCCAAGCCAGCAATTGGGTAGGTTACCAGCATGGATGTTTCTTTTTGCTTCTATTTATGTCTATAAGTTCTAAGGATACCACTCAGTATCAGTATACCTGGCTAACTATACCTGAATACATTAAACAGGTTTCACTTACTACATAAGGCTATTCCTATAGGTCTTTAAGAGCAACAGTAATTGCCAATAGATGACATTATCCATGTGTGTGCATATATATCCCCTTTACAATGCTGAGGTAGGTCTGACTCGACTTTACCTCCTTCACATTTCCATTCTCTTTGACATCATGCTCACACGAAGCTGGTATATTTTACCTATTATACTAAATAATTCTGTTACAGTTCATCAGCATTCATAACTTTGTGTCACCATGGCATTATGTAGCCAGTCAAGTCAGCACTGTTTCTTAATTAATTAGCTCCACCTATACCAGTATTTCCATTATTTTTCATTATTTCCAGCCCATTAATATATATATATATATATATATATATATATATATATATATATATATATATATATATATATATATATATATATATATATATATATATATATAAAATCTCTTTTCCAATATATTTTTATATTTTTGTATTTTGACCACTGTTATCATCATTATTATTATATCACTATTTTACTCTTATCCCATCTAGTAGTATGTCACATTTGCTTATCTAAGTTTTTGTAGAATTTATACACACATTCTCCCTTGTGAACTTTTATGTGCATATTCATTGAAGTGTGGTATACATGTAGGATATACATGTGCGTTTATTCAATTTAATTATATTTTATTTCAATATATTTGTATCAACTTACTCCATTTAGGAGGGTTTTAGCCACTGTTTTGATGCATGTTAACAATAATTTATGGCCGAAGCCCTATGGCCGATACGTATCTGAACAGTACTAGTTTATCATAAGATACCCTATATGAAATGGACCTGAAAGTGTGCCCTGGTCTAATGGACGGTATACCAAAATAAGGGGGCATACCCAATGATTAGAAATGAATGAGTTTGAAGAGAAATGTTTTGAGAAATGCCCTAAAAAGGAGATGGGAGGGTGGGTATTGCGCACAGGAAACCGACAAAGACCATAGGCGAGTGGGCTGGTTAAATACCCCCCGGGCTCCTCCCATAAATTCAGGCCACCATACTGGCCTTCTTACTTATGGCCGAAGCCCTATGGCCGATACGTATCAGAACAATACTAGTTTATCATAAGATACCCTATATGAAATGGACCTGAAAGTGTGCCCTGGTCTAATGGACGGTATACCAAAATAAGGGGGCAAAAACACTTAGGTAGGGGTAAGAGAGTTTTATTTTTTTCAGCTTTATCTTTATTGAGCCAGTTGGGTGAATGCCCGAGACATTTCTACCTGTGGGTTAGGGATGTATCGAGCGAAGCAGGCCGATTTCCACCTGCCCAATCTTTTGATGACGTGGTCCGGGACCCCGTGTCGGGATGCAGATGAAGCTGCTCCGATGCGGAAGGAATGGCCGGAGTACTCACCGGGATTGAGGAGCAGATTGCGGAGGAGAATCCTTACATGCTTAATGAACTGGCGGTTCGTTAATGGTTTGACCGGGAAGGGCAACAGAGGACTAGAGTCCGGGAGCTCGGGTAGTAGAGAGAGTAACTGCGAAAGTACAGCGACCGGGCACCAGGCGTTGTTGGTTTTGTAGAGGTGGATATCTACGCCGGTGCCTGCCTGCTGAGTCTTGGTTACCGAGAGGTGGAGAATGAAGTGGTCCTGGTGATGGATCAGATGACATCTGCGAAGGACTGGACTGTGTGTGCTGTTATGGGTGAACTCGCTGGGCCGTAGAAAGCCATAGTAGGCTAGATAAATGGCCGCCTGTATGACCAGACTGGGGAAAACACCGAAGGGGTAGCTGATAAGCATGGTGGACATGTCCCTGAAGATGGAACTGGTGATGGGGAGCCGTTTGACCTTGTCTGGTGGTTGCTGTTTCTGAATGCCGCGCAGGACGGCTCGGATAGCGTGAGACGAGAAGATGGATGGTTTGGTAGGATCCTGTAATGAGAGGTAGTGCTGTATGCCAGCTAAGTATAACCGGATGGTGTTGAAGGACAAGGCCAGTTGACTATGGCAGTACGAGGTGAAGGCTAGTATATGCCTGGCATCTGTTGGGGTGCCTACTGAGGAGGCAACCAGAAATGTATTGAACGCTTTCCAGGCTACCTGGTAGGCTTTCAGAGTGTTGTCTGCGAGTGATCGGTTGATGAGCCGAGTGGCTCCATGTAGATGCGGCTCTAGTCCAGGGTCAACTGAGACCAATGTGGGATAGGAGCTGACACCGTATCTGCTCCGGGAACCTGCCGGAAGAAGGACAGGAGATTAAAACGAGACAGTGCGTCAGCTGCAAGGTTGTACTTTCCTGGGATAAACGTGCAGTATACATTAAACTGATGTCGCAGAGACAGCTGCACCAGCCTGCGAAGGAAGGACATCACGGAGAGAGACTTAGACCTGCCTTTGTTGATAATTTCGGCTGTGGCCTGGTTATCAGTGGTAAAACCTACGGTTTGTCCTGTCCAGGTATGACCCCAGAGCGGGGCGGCTGCTACAATGGGGTAGAGCTCGAAAAGGGATGAAGACTGACTAAACCCAGGGATCAAGAGTATTTGAGAAGGCCAGGGTCCGGCGAACCAATGGTGGCCAAAAATAGCCGCAAATCCTGTGGAGGCTGCGGCATCTGTTACTACCTGTGGCGAGAGAGGTGAGATGGACGGGATGAACAGGGAGATACAGTTCCAGGTGGACAGGAACTCGTCCCACATTGATAAGTCTGCTATGGCTGCGATGTCCAGGCTAAGGACTTGATCCGGGTCTTGTGGAATTATTTGCATGGCAAAGTTGAGCATGCCTAATAGCGCCTGTAGCTGCCAGGGAGATGAGGCCAGTGTGGAAGCCTGTTGTGAAGCCAGCGATGAGGAAGGTGGCTAGTGAAGGAGTGGGGTGCATGGTGAGGTAGAAGCCCAAGCATAGGACGTCTATGCGGCTCAGTCATGAGCCCTTGCGAGCTTTAACCTCACGCAGGTTTCTGGGGTGCGCTCTGTGACATATGACACAGACGTGCAATAGGCGGCACTGGCTAAAATTACATGAGCCATAGTTGTAATTATTGCAGATGGCCGCACCCCCCATGGTTCGGACCGAACTACCAAACTTGTCCACTTGGGCCTTTGGTGTAGGGCCTGATGAGCCTTGGCCTGTGCCGGAGGTGGAGGGGAACTCTACTGGGCGACTAGCCGTGACGTTGGCGCACCAGGAGGCGGTATGGGTGGAGGACTGGCAGATGGCACACAGAGGTGAACGAAGGCTGGCAAAATGCCGGCAGAACAATTCGGTGTCCATAAGGCTCCAGTCCGTGGGTGATTGGAACTGTGCCAGTTTAGCGGCTACTTTGGCGGAGAAGGAACGATGGTAATCGTAGAAGGCGAAGCCTCCGTATTTGTAACCTAGGTCCACCACTGTGTGGAGGTACAAGTCCAGCTCTTCCCTTCTGGCGGGGGATGCTGAACAAATGACGTCTCTAAGCATCCCAAAGGCTAGGGCAAACTCTGGGATGGAGAGTTTGCGGTTCAGCCTAGAATCCTTAGCTTTGAGGACTACGGAGACGTCTCCCCATGTGTAGGCCTTGTTTTCTGCAAGGTCGTGGACTGAGATAAGCAGGGAGGCAAGGTTGATATCTTTGCCGTCCAAGATGTCCTTCCTTATGCCGGCCGGCACCAGATGTGCTGGGTGGACAACAGGACATGTCCCTGCGTTACCTGTCGGCAGTGGTAGCAGGACTGAAACTGGAACAGGGGTGGTTGTGGCTGGGTGAGCCTCTAGAAGCGCCACTCTGGTCTGGACGTCCGTGACCGTGTTGTTTAAGGACGATACCATTGAGTGCAGTTGCGAAATAGCCGCTGAGATTGACTGGAGAGAAGCCTGAGGTGGGGTACTGGGCCCGGCTGTAGCTGGCGGGGTAGAGAGGAGCCTGAAAAGCTCTGCCTTCCTAGCGGTAGCGGGGAAGGGAATGCCCTTGCGTCTCAGCTCTGCTGTCAGCCTGGGGATAGTCCAACCCCTGTAGGACTGTATGCTGTCACTCACTCAAGGCGGGCGAGGAGACAAGGGGGCGGTAAGGTCTTCGCTGCCGACTTGGGACATGGCTCCAGGTGAATCGTGCCCTAGGAGTGATGTCCTATCTCTCTGGGGACGAAGGATGGACGACCGGAACCTATAGAGGGTGACATAAGTCAAGACTGTTTCTCTATTTTACCAAGCGAATCCACCTGTTGCTGAGTGCCAAGGCGGGAGCGAACGCGTATACATATATATATATTGTCACGAGCCTTCACATATATATATATATATATATATGTATGCCAGCATGGTTGCTGTCGCATTTTTTACGCCTTCCCCTCTCTCTCTCTTTTTTTTCTTCTTTTTTTTTTTACCTGGGAAAATAACGTCCAAGCTGGTGCAGGGTGGACCTACTGAACTTCACTGACCTGGAGAGAGAAATAACAGATGACAAACTGGTGAGGAGCCTAACAAGTAAACTGAAGAGTGACGCAAATGGTTGGCTAATACGAGCGAGGTGCACCGGTGAGTAGACAGTTTCGTCATAATTCCTTTCATTATCACCACCATTTGTTCATCATTTTCCCCTTTCTTTTTTTTTTCTGTCCCAATCCGACGTATCATTTGCGTAAAGGATAAAGTGTGGGATGACCTGTGTCCAATGCGGGAGCGTAAATAAGTGCTGAAATTGTGACCGTACAATAAGGCAACCTGTGGAGAAAGTGAAATGTGGCCGTTCCCTCTGGGGCACACCGAACCGAATCGATGCATCACGGATGCTATTGGATTCGAGTCGGAGCGCTGTAAGTGACAGTGAAATGAAGTATGATTGCCATGACAGAGGCACAAAATGGTCGTGTCGCAAGTGCGACTGACAACAAAGCGGACTCTGGAGCATGTACTGAAATGTGGAAAATAACCTGGGGCGAACCGGTGCATGTAAAGGTGCGACTGGATTCGAACCGGAGTGCGGAGCGTGACAGTGAAATGAAATGAACAACTTCTGTCATGACAGAGGCCTGGATCGGCCGGCCGCGAACTGAGACTGGAACCGAACCGGTCTCTGGAGCATGCACTGAAATGAGGCTGAAAAAATACCTGGGGCCGTCCGGACGAATCGATGCACAGGGATGCAACCGGATTCGAACTGAACGCACTACGTGACAATGAAATGTTTCCCATGATAGAGCTACGAATCGGAGAGGACGCAGCCTGCGACCATCAACGAGCTGGCTCTAGAGCATGTACTGAAATGAGGCCAACGCAACTGGGACACATCGATCGAACCTGTGCATTGAGAATGCGACTGGTTTCGATTCGGAACCTAATAGGTGACAGTGAAATGATTCCCATGACAGAGACCCGGATCGATTAGCAACGAGTGGGCTCTGGAGCATGTACCGAAATGAGGCCGAGCAACTAGGGGCACACCGGAACGCATCGGCGCATTTTAGCGGATGCGACTGGATTTGAATTGGAGCGCAGTGTGTGACAGAAATGAGTGAAATGATGAAATGACCTACGTGAGCCAGCTGTGGCAGAGGTACGAATCGTTGTGCCGTGTGATGCGACTGGCAACGATTTGTTTGTGGAACATGGTGATGAGGCAGACAACATAACAAGTTATGAAAATAGTGCAGTTTTTGTTCAAGCAATTTCTACTGAAATGAGGCCCGTGAAATGAAGGGCGCTGCGAAAATGGTGCGTTTTGAGTGATAACAACCCGGTTTCGTAACGAATGACTCGAGATTTTTCAGGGTTTAACGATACTCAAAAATAGAAATGTTTCTAATAAAGGAAGGTCAATCGAGACCCTTACCTGCGGCAGTCGAGCCAGAGACGTTGTACAAAACACGAACGGGAACGAAAACCACGAGACTTCTAGTAGAGAGAAGTTATCCGAATGGCAACGAAACTCGAGCAGTCGGCCTAGTGACGTAGTATTGCGCACAGGAAACTGACAAAGACCATAGGCGAGTGGGCTGGTTAAATACCCCCGGGCTCCTCCCATAAATTCAGGCCACCATACTGGCCTTCTTACATATGGGATCTACCAATATTAACACTCTTATGTATGTTTATAGTTGAGCCATTGATTAGTCCATTTCCTACGTGTATTTACACATACATGTCAGAAGGAGCGTATATGTGTACATATGTGTGTATGTGTATGGCCAAGTTCACTTTCTTTATTTATATATATATATATATATATATATATATATATATATATATATATATATATATATATGTGTATGTGTGTGTGTATGTATGTGCACACACACACTCTGCATGGACGTACAGTATGTGTAGTGTACACACATGTTTATTTATGTACATGTATATATTTTCATGTTTTTATGTTTTGATTGAATCTCTAATGGTTTTTTATATATCGTATATTATATATATATATATTGTGTATATATATTGTGTATATATATATATATATATATATATATATTTATATTTTATTTTATACTACTATGGCTGTAACATTTTGATTAGCGCCTGCATTTCTATCTATATCTGTTTGATATCTGTCCTATATAGAGCGCTGCGATGTGGAAAGAAACACTACCACAATAAAGGAGAATCCACCTATCAGAATGTACCATTCGTCGTGCAATATACTTTCTATCCAGCCATTTCTCTCTATATAGACACACTACAACCTACAGACCAGTTTTGGCTGTCTAAGGCTCTGATGAAGAGGAAACCCCTCAAAGCTTGTTAGCAATTTATTAATTTATCCCTTTTATTGGCATCAGCACACAATGGGTTACCACCTCCTTTGGCGCCCCACATGACCACGTTCCAAGCTGAATAAGAGACAGTTCCTCCCCCAACTAAGATGTTCTTTTTTTGTTCCGCTCCAGGGAACAAGTTGATTGCAGTTCCTTGTTTGAATGTTTAATGAATATTATTTTTATAGAGTACCGGCACTGACACATTTTGACACATTTTACTTGATGATAGTTGTATCAAACATTTTATTTATTTAATATCTTCATTACTGACTTAGGTTCTTTTGTTTTTGCATGTATCCACACTTTATACCATTTGTCTCTTACAAATCAATGCATTTGTATTGAGAGACTGCAGCTGCCCTTAGCTTGTTGCTAATTAACATTGCCCGGGTGTTATAATATGAGCTTGAAAATATTTTTACACAAATCTATGATCTGGTTTCTCCCAAGGCCCTGTGATATGCTTTTTTTTTAAAATATATATGTAGATATAACACACATAACAGTTTGAGAGTGTTAGGACTCTTTCATACATGCAGACCGTTTGTCCATTTTTCATCCATCTGTTGACGAATGAAAAATGGACATCAATGCATGATCATTCATTTACATCTGTTTACATCAACTTCTGTCAATATCCATTTTTTGGAAACGATCAAAGCCCTATTTTTCTTCTGTAAAAAAAAAAACTGATGAAAAACGAAAAACTGAAGTAAAATGACAAACAGTCCATTTTTGCATGAAAAAAATGTCTCTGGGACTCAAGTGGTTAAGGACTCTAACTGGAGGATGTAAAAAACTGCTGGAAAAACTGATGAAAAACTGATGTAAATTTCATACGTTCTTTCTTTGAAAAAACTTAACTGAACTGATGAAACAAACGGTCCGCATGTGTGAAACGGGACTTAGTATCTTATCCTAGTGCTTTCCTTCTCTCCAGCTGGTCTTGTGTAATTCCCCTGCACTTGCCCCCCTGGGGCTTTTAGTAGTGGGTATCCCTTCCCTGTTTAGATTTGGTGCAGTGGTATTTTGACTCCAGTGAGTAAAATAATACAAAATGTATACTGTAATTGTTGATGTATTTGCATCTATATGTATATTCTGTTGTGTATATAAACTTTGTATAACATATATTGTATTTATCTCTGATTACTTTGATTATCACCCTTAAAGTCCTCCTGAAAAAGTAGGTTTAACCCGTAAAATGCCATTATGCTAAATAGCGACTTTTATACTGCTTTTTTTTAACAGTGGTTTATACAGGTTTTTAATATTATGTGAATAAAGGTTGATGTATCTGTATCTATAAGGTTGGTCCAAATCATTTGGTGGAGGGGGATTATGGTGTGGGGTTGTCTTTCAGGGGTTGGGCCTAGCCCTTAGTTCCAGTGAAGGAAACTCTTCATTCCAGTGAAGGGAATGCCAGCATACCAAGACATTTTGGATAATTTCATGCTCCCAACTTTGTGAGAACAGTTTGGGGATGGCCCCTTCCTGGTCCAACATGTCTTCACACCAATTCACAAACAAGGCCAATAAAGACATGGATGAGCGAGTTTGGGGTGGAGGAACTTGACTGGCCTGCACAGAGTCCTGACCTCAACCCGAGAGAACACCTTTGTGATGAATTAGAGCTGAGACCTCGAGCCAGGCCTCATCCACATTAGTGCCTGACTTCACAAATGCGCTGCTAAAAGAATGGTTAAATATTCCCATAGACACCTGTATAGTAGAGTAAGGTAGGATCATTGCTATGAAGTCAAAACCCACCCATCTGATTTAACCAAACTAGTTATCGAGGGCCAACCATGATTATATAAAGGAGAAGGACAGAATGAATGATGGGCGTTAAACGGTCACCTCCAGACGTATATAATATTACACCTAAATATAAAAAATATATAATTTATTATAGATAGAAAAAAAATACATGGATACAGGGAGGGAAAAAAAAAACCTTACTCCCCTATATGGAACAATAATGCATATACACACATAATGTTCTATAAAAGCAAAAAATAGCCAACATGTTTTGCAGTTAATATACATATCCACTTCTTCAAGGCTTGAATGCTTCTTGATCTAATCAAAGTCTGTTTACAGATACAATTACAGATAAACAAAATTATACATGATCCACCTATTATATACATATGACACTGCTAAGGAAATAGAGAAAAAAAAATGAAACAAAACGTGGCACCAGCACCAGTGCCTAAAGCCCAATTTTTCAGCCCCTGTTTAACAGGGGCATGCAATTACAAATTTTTAATGCAATGCTTTGCAGCAGGGCTCACTCCAACTAGAGTATCTGGGAGAGGTTGCAGTCTCGTAGCAGCAGCAAGCAAGTGTCTAAGGCCCAATTTTTCAGCCCCTGTTTAACAGGGGCATATAGTTACAATTCTTGAAATAATATTTCACAGCAGGGCCCGTTCCTGCGCCCACCGAGAGTAACTGTGTGGACTTATAGTGTTGTGGCACCACCACCACAACCACCAAAGGCCCAAATTTTCTACCACTGTCCAACAATGGCATGTAATTATAATTCTTGATATAATCGTTTACAGCAGGGCACTCCAGCACCCACCAAGAGTCACTTTGAGGGCTTACAGTGTTGTGACAACACCAACACCTTAGGCCCCCATTTCTGCAGAGCATATAGGGCAGGTCCTTACTTTCAAACATCCAACTTACAAACGTCTTCTACTTGCAAATGGAAGGAGACAACAGGAAGTGAGATGAAAAAAGACGGACGGCAAAATAAATTATACAGGGATGATAACCCCTATGTTTTCCAAAAATGTTTAAAATAGATTTTTTGACTGGAGCTACACTTTAAAAATGTACCAGTTCAAAATTACAAACAGATTCAACTTAACACAACAAACCTACACAGTCCCTGTCTTGTTTGCACCACCTGTATACTGCTTTTCTGAGTATATAGGGCCTGGGGCCCCATGCCTTTCCTTTTTTTAATTTAAGTTAATATCCGTACAAGACCCAAAGGGGCTGGTAATGGGCAGGGGGGCTACCCATGCCATTTTTCTCAATGATTTTCATCCGTATTGCCGGAAACCAGATATTACATTAAAACCGCAAGCAGTTTTAAATGACTTTTTTTCCGTTAAATGTCATTTTGTGCAGGAACTGTTCTAAACGCGGGAAACACGTGGCACTTCACAGGCATTCTATAGACACCCCCCAGGCACAATATTTAAAGGAATATTTCACTTTTTTCACTTTAATTGTCATTAAAATCAGTGCTCCCAAAAAAAAATGGCATTGACCCATGTCCCCTGGGGCAGGAGCCGGGTCCCCAAACCCTTTTAAGGACAATATCTTGCATATTTGCCATTAAAATTAGCACTTTTTATTTTGAACGCTCGAGTCCCATAGACTTCAATGGGGTTGTAAAGTTCGCACAAATTTTCGGTCCGTTCGAAAGTTCTGGTGTGAACCGAACCAGGGGGTGTTCGGCTCATCCCTAGTTAAGAGCCGTTGTGATCAAAACTGGGGATAAATCCAAGTAAATAAAACTACTAAATATGTATACATAAATATGGACAATGAAGAGAGGGCAGAAAGATGTACAAAGACCCATATCTGGAGAAAAAACTACATGCAAAATCAAAAAATGTATAAACACTAACCTTCAGAAGGAAATGGATGCCAATAAATAAATCACTATCAAAAGTAAGATATCACTCCAAAGTTTCCTGAATGGGGATATTCTATAAAACAAGCAAGAATTTTTTTTTGTATATACTGCGCTGTGAAATAATAATTTGCAGTTAAACAGCCAACACAGCTGTAGACAAGAAGCGTGGAAAAACAAAAAACAAAAATTTGTGTAGACGATGACTCTGCAGTCGAAACGCGTCGGTTGGACCTCTTCGCAGATATCACTTACACATGTTTATATGCTGATTTGTACTTCCTTTTCCTGTAATGGTATCATGCTATATTAGCTCTTTATTTACATGGTTTTATATACAATACTACTATCCTGCCTTCCATTTGATGCTTCTGGAAAATTATCCACTATCTGTCAATGATGCTTTGACGGTCTGTAATTGGAGTCGAGACGGAGGATTGTCTATACCTACCGGGCCGGTTCAAGCCTTGTGTGACTTGGGGGGCATAAGCCCAACTAAGTCCAATTTTTCTGGTAAGCCTCCTCCATTTTCACGGTGGTGGTGGTGTCTTTTTCACTTTTAAAGGGTTCATGTAAAAGTAGGATTTCTACATTCATTCACTGGATTTTTCCGTTTTGGACTGTATTAGCACTTGCACTTTGAAAAGTGGTTATGGATTAGTTATTATAATATTTTTCACTGAATATTTTTTTCCCTTTTGGGTTTTTGACTTTTTGGTTTCTATACTATATATGATTTAAACCTTGCACTTTATATATACTGATGTATGTATGTTTCATGCATATTTATATTTCATTACTACAGAATAGTGCTACACAAATTTTAGTTTTTTTATAAAACAAGCAAGACATCTATATATATAATAGAGTAAAATTTGCAAACGCCAGGTATCCAAACAACAAAGATGTATTCAGCATAAAACAGGACCTGCTACACCAAACAGACACAGGTGGCCCACGAGATATCCAACATGTGAATCCCGGAGCACAAAGAAGCCTGAAGGGACACTGTCCACAACATGGAATCAATCAGGCAGGCCATGAATCTGGGTTTCCCGAGGAACCCGCCCCCCAGCATGAGACCCCATAGCAGACCTGTCCCTCTATATAAAGCAAATACAAAGAGGGGCTGGTCCACGGAATGCTTGGCTGGTCCTCTCTCCATAGGCTGAAATGAATCATAACAAAGGGAGAAGAAAGAAATGGCCCCAAAAGGAGAACGATTCTGGGTCAATCTGGGATCCACCAGTATCAGTCGGGCTACCAGCTGTCTCTCCATCTGCGAGCTGACTGCCTTTCCATAAGAGTGGATGAAACTCCTTAAATATTCCAATGAACTGACAAAGATATGATATTGTGAGTTCCCAATTATCTTCTTTGAATTAAATATTTAATGTAATTATGTAATGTAATAATGAAGATAGATAAACATGCACAAAACATAATGTATCCCTACAGTCACTAATTGGAGAGAAAAGGGGCATAACTAATAAAACCATGTAAGCTGGGGGGGGGGGGTGATTTGCCCTCAGGGTAAAGATCCAACAAGATTCCGAGTGTAGGATACGATTGTCAAAGTCCCCTCCATGATGTATCCTATCTATAGCTCTAAATTGAAGCGTATCAACATTACATGACATGTAGTCAGTGAAATGCCTAGCAATAGGACTGATAGGAATCTCATGCTTAATATCAGCTGCATGCTCCTTTATACATTGCCATAACATACGTTTAGTCTTACCAATGTACAAAAGTGTTACAACCCCCAATAAGTAAATAAGCTATACCCCTAGTCTCACAATTAACAAAGTGCTTGGGTTAAATCAAGGTAGCTCCTATATTGAAAATATAACTTCCCGACTTGATGTAGCGACAGAAATCGCAGTGGCCACATTTGTAAGTGCCCTTAGGGCATGTAAAGCAATGATCATGGCTGTCTCATCTGTCAAAGTGACTAGCCGTGAGAGCATCTTAGTAATCTTAGTAATCTTAGTAATCGGTTTCTTTTGAATGTAATATGGGGATTGGGATCCACAAAATGTCTTATCATAGATGAGTAGATGCCAATGTTTAGACAGCACCTCCAATATATCATCACTCCATTTATTCAGTTTAAGCCCTTGCACACACGGTCAGAGAATCCGTCGGAATGTGTCCTATCGGACCGTGTTGTCGGATAATCCGACTGTGTGTGGTATGCATCGGACTGATTCCGTCGGAATATCCGTCGGACCCAATTTTCTAACTTGTTGGAAATATTTTCCGACAAACTGGTCCGATCGGACATACTCCGATCATGTGTAGAGAATTCCGATCAGACAAAGTACCACGCATGCTCAGATCAAATTCCTACACCAAAGCTATTGACTACTAGCCTGAACGTAGTCGTAATGAAATAACGTCATCACGTTCTGAACGATCAGATTTTCCGACAACCTGGTCCGACCGTGTGTATGCAACAGTTTCAGACACAATCCGTCGGACGAAATCCGTCGGACAAAATCCAATGGATTTGGTTGGCAGAATGTCCGTGTGTACAGGGGCTAAGAATGTGTTTAGCATTGATTTGTTCAGGTTCCCTATCACCCTGAAGGAGTAAGAGGTTACGTGGACTCTCCACTGCCCTTTTTTATACGCTCTTGAGAGCTTTATGGCTATAACTCCAGCTAGAGATCTATTCGTCAGGGCATCTGCCTGTATTTTAAAATCCTTGTCATTCAAACAGTTGCGTCAAACCCATAAGTATTGTCCAACTGCTATGGATTTAATGAGATGTCTGGGATGAGGGCTTGTGGCATGAAGAAGAGAATTCCCTACACTTCCTAAATAAATTTGTACTAATGGATCCAATGGATCCATCAGCAGACTTGTTAATAGTAAGGCCCAAAAAGGGAATAGTAAACTTGTCTTTGTTAAATGTAATACGCAGATTGAATGAATTATCATTCAATTTCAAAACAAATTGGGTTAATAGATCCATGGTACCAGTCCAGAAAATGAGGATGTCATCTATGTACCTTCACCACAAACTTAAAGTACATCGACAAGTCCTCAGATCCAAAAAATGTATCACCCCCCTAGGTACAGGCCCCTCTTTGCATTTGCTTTATATAGAGGGGCAGGTCTGCTATGGGGTCTCATGCTGGGGAGCGGGTTCCTCGGGAGACCCAGATTCACGGCCTGCTGGATTAATTCCATGTTGTGTGTTGTGGACATGTCCCCTCTGGCTTCTTTGTGCTCCTGGATTCACATGTTGGATATCTCATGGGCCACCTGTGTCTGTTTGGTGTAGCAGGTAAGCCCGGTGTTTGAGGTTTACTGTGGAGTTCTGTTTTGAGCTGAATACATCTTTGTTGTTTGGATAGCTAGCTTTTGCCAATTTTACACATAGATATATGGATGTCTTGATAGTTTTATAGAATATACCCATTCAGGAAACTTATTGAAACCATCGGATACACTTTGGAATGATATCTTGCTTTTGCTAGCGATATATTTATTGGCATCCATTTCCTTCTGAAGGTTAGTGTTTACACATTTTTTGAGTTTGTGGGTAGTTTTTTCTCCAAATATGGGTCTTTGTACATCTTTCTGCCCTCTCTTCATTGTCAATATCTATGTATACATATTTAGTAGTTTTGTTTATTTGGATTCATCCCTTCAGTTTTGACCACAATGGCTCTTAACATTGGAATCACCACCCACTGTATGTGGGCTCTTTCTCAGGCGGGTGTATCTTCTTCGGTCTCCCCTTAGTCCAGACGCCTCAGATGGCCTTTATGTAGAGATGCGATTTTGTTTTTTCTTTTTCCTTAGAATATGTGTATACTATGTGGATTATGTATAGTTTTGTTTATCTATATTTTTATCTGTAAACAGACTTTGGTTAAATCAATAAGCAATCAAGCCTTGAAGAAGTGGATATGTATATCAACTGCGAAACATGACTCCTATTTTTTTCTTTAATGTAATATTATGTGTGTATATGTATTATTGTTCCTTGATATATGGGAGTAAGGTTTTTTGCCCTCCCTGTATGTATTTTTTCTATTTATATTAATTTATATACAGTATATTTATAATTTGGTGTAATATATATGTCTGGAGGTGACCGCTTAACGCCCATCATTCATTCTGTCTTTCTCCATTCCCATAGACACACTCCTAAATCTTGTGGACAGCCATCCTAGAAGAGTTGAAGCTATTATAGCTGCAAAGGGTGGGCCAACTCAATATTGAACCCTACAGACTAAAACTGGGATGCCATTAAAGTTCATGTGCATGTAAAGGCAGACGTTCCAATACTTTTGGTAATATAATGTATATTATGTTGTATGTACATGTTATACAAAGGGATTGATTTACCAAAACTGGAAAACTTGAAGTCCTCCTGAAGAAGTGGGTTCATCCTGTGAAATGCTTAGAGGCAGTAGCAAGGTGGATGAGGACCCCTTACACATATACAAAAATCACATATCGCATGTGTGATATTGACAAGTTATAGGGGAGTCCATTATGTTAAATAGGGATTTTTATATTGCTTATTTTAACAGTGGTGAGTACATGTTTTCACTCATTAATCCTATGTGAATAAAGGTTGTAAAACTATTTTCAGTTTGTTTGCCCTTTGTCACATTTCTTCAGTTGCTTCCTGGTTTCCGACCTAGGCCAAAATGATGTCATACATCCTAGGAGTCTTCATTGACATTTTTATTCTTTCATCTGAATCAGTGGAGGATGGGTTTTCTTAGCTAAACATAACCTCCTACCTGCAAGCCTGAGCTAAGAGCAGAGGGATTCCAGGAAGTAAAGAATATATAAAGAATATATGAATCATCTGCTTGTTATGCCCTGTACACACGGTCGGATCCGTCTGATTTTTTCTGATGGATTTTGGCCCAAACTCGTCTTGCATACACACGGTCGCACAAAGTTGTTGGAAAATCCGATCGTTCAGAATGAGGTGAAGTAAAACGCATACAACAGGACTATAAATGGGCCAGTAGCCAATAGCTTTTGTCTCGTAATGTATTCTGAGCATGCGTGGCACTTTGTGCGTCGGATTTGTCTACACATTATTGGAATTTAAACGATCATATTTCAGATTTTGTTATCGGAAAATTTTAGATCCAGCTCTCAAGCGTGTCAGAAAATCAGACGGAAAAAGTCAGATGGAGCTCACACACGATCGGAATTTCTGACAACACAATCCGGTTGCACATTTTCCTTGGAAAGTCTGACCGTGTCTCTAGGCCATTACAGTGGGCCATGGCTAGCAAACCTAGGGTAATATCACGTGATGATCACAAAATGATTTCTCAAGAAAATAAAGCATGGAGATATGGATGGATGGATGAGCACATTTGCCTTGAATATTAAGGTGGTTATAAAGCCTAAACATTTTTTACCTTAACCTCTTGCCATCTATAGCACCCAAATAAGCAGCTTCTCGGCAGGTGGGCCTTGGCGTTGAGCGGCTGCATATTTGCGCACAATGCTGCAAAACAAGCTGTGCCGAGGGCGTTCGCCCTTCGCACTCCCAGCACAGTTTCCGGCGGCTAACAGAAAGCTCCTGATTGCTGCTTGTGATTGGGAGCTTTCCAATCATGTGACTGCCACGACAGTCAATCACAGCGGTCACATGATCATAAACCCCACCCCACCTCCTGGAATCTACAACCCCTTAAGGGGTGCCAAGGGGTTGATGCATTCATTGCATTAAGGTAAAAAATGTTTTGGTAGTAGTTTTCCCCCCAACTCCCCGTACACTTACCTGAGCCCTCATTATATGCAGTGCTCTGCTCATCTTTAGCAGCTCTTTCCCCTCACCTCTGGGTCTCACAGGCTTTGCTGAGGCAGCAGGAGCCTCTTCTGCCAAGCCAGTGATGTGGGGGCTGGGCCGAGCCACACTGTCTGTTTTTATAGACACAGATAGCAGGGCTCGGGAGTGAGCCTGCACTAGTGCCCCCATAGGAAGCGGCTTACTATCAGGGAACTCACCAGAGAGGAGGAGCCAGAAGCGCTGGTGGGGGACCCAAGAAGAAGAGTTTTTTTAATTTAATTTACAATCACTTTAAAAATTAATTATATCGAGTTTTCAGTTTGTGGTGCTCTGATACAGTTAGGCTAACTTTCCCACTGATCCGCAGCAAAAAACGTGGTAAAAAAGCATATGTGTTTTTGTCATGATTTTACTGTGTTTTCGGTGCATTTTTCACAAGACGTGTGAAAAAAACTGCATCAAAAATGCAACACAGGTTTCAATGCATTTCAATGGGGAGGTGCATTTTTTTAACTGACCAAATATGCACCAAAAATGCGGCAAGCAGGATTTTTACACCACAATGGAAGCGCAATGGACTAGTGTGAAGATATACTGTACATAGAATTTAACCGCTTTCCGGCCACGTCATGCCGATATACTGTGGCAGAAGGGCATGTATAGGCAGATTAACGTACCTGTATGTTGCCCTTTAAGAGGCGGCTTGCAGGCACGCCCTCCGGGAGCTCCGTGGCGGTGATCAGTGGTCCCATGGACTCGGTGTTCGTGGGGATACCCGCGATTGTCTGGTGAGGAAGAACGGGGAGATGCTAAAGTAAACGAGTATCTCCCCATTCTGCCTGACACTGTCACTGATCACAGCTCCCTGTAATCGGGAGCGGTGATCAGTGGCGTGCCACACACAGCCCCCCCCCCACAGTTATAATCACTCCCTATGACACACTTAACCCCTACAGCGCCACCTAGTGGTTAACCCCTTCACTGACAGTCACATTTACACAGTAATCAATGCATTTTTATTTGCACTGATCGCTGTATAAAGGTCCCAAAATCGCGCCAAAAGTGTCCGATGTGTCCGCTATAATGTCGCAGTCACAATAAAAATTGTTGATTGCTGCCATTACTAGTAAAAACAAATTATCAATAAAAATGCCATAAAACTATCCCCTATATTGTAGACACTTTTGCGCAAATCAATCAAACCAATAAACAAAATATGTAGAAGAATACGTATCGGCCAAAACTGAGGAAAAAAAATGCTTTATATATTTTTGGAGGATATTTATTATAGCAAAAACTAAAATATAATGCGTTTTTTTATTTTTTTAATTGTCACAATTTTTTTGTTTATTGCACAAAAAAAAACGCAGAGGTGATCAAATACCACCAAAAGAAAGCTCTATTTATGGAAAAAAAAAGGGACGTCAATTTTGTTTGGGAGCCACGTCGCACGACCGAGCAATTGTCAGTTATTTTGGCCAGCCAAATGGTCCAGGGCTGAAGTGGTTAAAAGGATGTGTTTTTCTTCAGCTTTTCTTGCACTATGTTTTTACGCTAAATGCACTTAAAAAGCAGCCTTTATCTCTGCTTTAGAAAAGTCTCAGACTATTTTTTTGTGTTTTGACAGCCATGACAATTTTATTATGTTTTGTTAACATGGTACACATTATACTATAGTGTTCCTGAAAAGCAATGTAAAAAAAAAACCAATGTAACAATAAAAACACAATGCTCAAGGAACTGTCATCTGACAGATGTCAGTAAACTGAATAGAATATTGTTGACGTGTAGAAAATGTCTTCCCCCTTCCAAATTAGAGCATTATCTTAAATAATTGTATTTCTTGAAATATCCACAAAGATATTTATATGTGTTTTCAGTGGTTTCATTTTATTTAAATGTTAAGTAAAAGTTTACCCATTTTTAGATTTATAAGCCCAATAATTTGCCTTTTTTTGTCAGCGTCTCAGTGTGCCTACTTCTGATTTGTTTTGGCACATCCATGCGAGTTTTCATTACAATATATTATGCCCCAATTCACTGTTGTATTTTCGTTTTCATTCCTCTTTTTTCCCACTTCACCAAGTTAACTTTTAGCCTCCCAAATTAATTCAGGCGTTTAGTGCTCGTGGTTTGCCTTTTCTTTCTTAGATTTCATTTCCTCCCTCCTCATACATGATCAGAAAATGCTCAGGGAGCAGAAAGCACATTGATTTCTGCTTGTTCTGTCCACAGACAGGCCCTGACAAGGTTGTTAGAACAGTTGGAGAGGTCTCTACAATCACTTAATTACCAAAGCTGTCAGTCAGCAGGGACACGGCAGGCTCCAGCCATGGCTGCAAGGAGCATTCCACTACTGGGCTTCTCCTTGATTGATCTGTGCTGATGGCATTGCAAAATAATTATAGTGAATTTTCTGATGTGTGATTTTATACCAAGTTCATGCTTCAGAAAGGTAATCGTAAGGATGAGAAGGGTCAATGCCATTTCTTATTACCTGAAGTCCTGGGGAAAGGGTAACATCTAGAGGAGGCTGCAAGGAAAAGGGACGGAGGAAGGAGAAGAGAGAGAGGGAGAGAGAGATTAAGGATTGCTGAAGGGTACTGCAAGCAATTCGTCAACTGTGCAAGTGATTTCCTTCCGAGCCAACAAATGGCAGATTGATTTTGTCCAACGCGGCTTTAGTCACATTTACAATGATCCAGTGGTTATTAGTGCGATTGGTTTAGGAAGTGACAGGCAGTTGTAGGCTAAAGGAGGGGAGATCCTGTTTACAGCAGACGTAGTTTTAACTGCTGTCAGATACACTTAAGGAGACAGCCAGGGGAGCAGCCCTGTTAGATAAATGGCAATTGAATAAATATGTTTTCCTTTCATTTCTGACTGACTTCACTTTTTATCCACTTCTTGCAATCAGAACAGACTGAACACATTGCTTTAATTTGCCCAGTGTGTACAAATACAAAAACTCACACACCGCGTATGAATTCGGTGCACCAGTGTAAACAAATGAAGTGACACTGATAAATAATAGGGGTGAATACAAAGCTCTAGTTTATTTATAAGGGCTTCATAAACGTGTAAATAAAATATTAATAATTACCTGTTCATTTAAATATTGTTTTTTCATGCTGTTAACTTTTTCAGACTTTTCAATGGACTAGGTCCAATGGCCTTCCCAATGGACTTTCGGCGGAGTTTCGACGGACTTTACGAACGAACGGACTTGGCCACACACAAGCACACCAAAGTTTGACGTATTCGAACGTGATGACGTACGACTGGACTAGAATAAGGAAGTTCATAGCCAGTGGCCAATAGCTGCCCTAGCATCAGTTTTCATCGGTCGGACTAGCATACAGACGAGCGGATTTCTCCATAGGAACTGGGTCCGGCGGAGTTCCGGCAGAAAAATTAGAAACATGTTCTATTTCTAAAGGCCGTGGGGTCCGTTGGAGCCCACACACGATCGAATTGTCCGACGGATTTGTTCCATTCGGCCTTTACTGTCAAAAATTCTGGTCACGTGTACGCGGCATAAGAGAGCTTTAAAAATATATCTGTGCAGTAGGGGTATGACTTTCATACACAAGGGTAAATAATGCCCAGTGCAACACCTACAACCTAGTCATAGCTATATTTTTGTAATCCTTCAAAGCTGAGTAGAGATAGAAAGGCCTGTAAAAAAAAAAAAAGGGAAAATTGGAGAAAAAAAATGTTTTTTTTTCAAAACAGTTTTTTGTTTTTTTCCAGAAAAATTGAAAAACAAAAGTGTAAAATATGTTCTTATACAATGATAAATAATATGTCTTTGACATGGTATTCAAACTATATAAGTTGAAGAACTTAATGAAAGATTTTTGAGACTTCACGTAAAGTAAATTATTGAAAGTTTTCTCAGCTGAAAAGAAGCAAATCCTGGAATACAGCTCACTGTACTTCTTAATGCAGTTCTCAACCAAGATAAATATGCATTTATCTGCCACCAGGGGGCACTGCAGGGGAAAAGCTCCAGTTTAGTTTGCCTACAGTTGGCTGATTGTTGGGATACAGTAGATCACAGGGTGTTCAACCTTTTGAAGAGCGAGGGCCACTTAAGTGATTTGGTAACTGGTCACAGGCCACAATGAACTGAGGGGTGTCTCAAAACCACACATGTAAATGAGCCCTTACTGTTCTGAGCCCCCTATAAGGCTGCTTAGTGCTTACACACTGATTTGCTGCAGTTTACCTGCACCACACAGCACAGTGCATTTATGGCTTTCTTGTGGGTTAGCTGCAGTGAGCCATAGACTTCTATTACATATTGCAGGTGTGGTGCTGTACTGCTTCCCTGGTTTGAGTAGATTCGCAGTAGATGGTAGTTTCTGTCTTCTGGGGACTTAATCGAACTTGGTGGGTGTATCCCACATCATACTGGCATGGTCATTCCTGAGTATGATGCTAAATATACTGTATACATGAGACATGGGAAATATAGATATGTGGACTATGGGGGTAATCTAACAATATACATTTTCCATACGACCAGAGTCCAGGCCCCAGCATAACTAATATTTATTATATGATGCCAGCATAATTTAAGGAGAAGTATAGCCAAAGCTATTTTGGATATATTTCTGGGGATCACAGGAGTGCAGTTCGTTTTGCACTCCTGTGACCTATTTTAAGTCGACAGCAGGCTAAAGCCCAGTGAGTGCTAGAGGGGCAGAGTAAAGACCAGTGACTGACTATCACCGTCTCTCTGTTCACTGAAGACTGAGAACTGAGTGATTAGTGGTCTTAGATCACTCAGTTCTCAGTCTTAGAAGCTGTGGGGGAAAGATGCAGCATCAGATCAATGCTGCATCCACCCAGGAGGTAAGTATAAATGCTTATTTAAAAAAAAAAAAACCTATGCTTCTCTTTTAAACTCCCCCTCTCTCTGTATATATATATATATATATATATATATATATATATATATATATATATATATATATACACACACACTGTATGTATATGTGTGTGTATATATATATATATATATATATATATGTATATATATATATATATATGTATGTATATATATATATATATATATATATATATATATTTTTTTTTTTTTTAAGTGTCCCCCATGATTTTTACACCATAGCATGCACAGCATTTTACCACATTATGGCAAACAAACCTGTCAAATGAAGCCCTCTAGCATTGCATTGTCAAAACTCCAGATGGTCCAGGGCACTTCTATTTTCTTCCTACTGGATTCACTCTGTCCGGCTCCTTGAATGGTTGGACCATGATGACATCGCTCCCATGTACCTGTCATTTCATCTTGGCACAGAGAAGTGTCATAAATATAATCTGACCTGTGCATGTGCAGCGTAATGTAAATTACCGCTGACAGGCAGGGAGGCGCATTTATGACCGAAGTGAAAACTACAGTTTCTTCTGTCATAAAAACTGTACCTGTCAGATTTGAGACTCTTTAAAGACATTTGTTCCATACATTTTGTCTAACTACATTCAAGAGAAGTGACTCAAGCTAAGTAATGTGTATTATAAGATACTGGTCATAATCTGTCTCAAACTCAAGCTTTTATGTTAAAAAAACAAACAAAATAAAATCCATTTGAGGAAGAGCAACAAATACTTCCAGCAGAACAACCCTTCTATCTGCCCATATATATAAATGGCTGGACCGAAGATTTGAAAGTACCTCTGCAATTGGTGGCTTGTGCACGGCTCCTAGAGAAAGCTCCTGAAAGCCCAGTGACTGCTGCGATCCAGTGAAATTGGTCTGTACAGGCTGTGTCCAATCACAGTATCACAAAATGTAAAAATAGGCTGCATGGTGAATCCCTCAGCTTTCTCTCCTCACGCAGAGATAGCCGGCCTGTTACTGGTACTGTGAGAGTTACATAGCCTGTCTACAGATTTTTCACTTGCAAAACACAGTGAAGCCAGCTCACAGTGGCCTTGATCCCTGATCACTGCCCAACAGTGTGTAGTGTGAACAAACTGCAGCCAGCCAGTGCAGCCACCTGTCACCTGTTCAAGTGTCACCAGTGCTGCCAGGAACAGCACTGTTTACACTGTACCTTCTCACTAGTGACACCAGTCAAACCAAACCAGTGCAGCCAGCCAGTGTCTCCAAAAGCAGTGACACCAGACCAGTGCATACCAGCACCTGTGTTCTAATCAGTGCCATTCTAATACCAATGTCAACAGAACCAGTGTCCCTGATTACAGTAACGCCAGACCGCTATACATCTGCACCAGGATCCTGATCACTGGCACACTGGTGTCAGCAGAGCCAGTGTCCCTGATTGCAGTGTCCAAACAAAATGTACACAAATGAGGAAGTATTCCAGATTCTGAGCATGACAGATGAAAGTAGCAGGGAACTGGTGACCCACATATTAGAGGTCATATTTTGATTCTCTATAGTCAGGTGTAGGGATGAGCCGAACACCCCCCGGTTCGGTTCGCACCAGAACTTTCAAATGGACCCCAAATTCATATGAACTTTAGAACCCCATTGAAGTCTATGGGACTCGAACGTTCGAAATTAAAAGTGCTAATTTTAATGGCTAATATGCAAGATGCTGTCCTAAAAAGGGTTTGGGGACCTGGCTCCTGCCCCAGGGGACATGGGTCAATGCCTAAAATGTTTTTAAAAATGGCCGTTTTGGCGTGAGCACTGATTTTAATGACGATTAAAGTGAAAAAAAAGTGAAATATTCCTTTAAATATCGTGCCTGGGGGGTGTCTGTAGTATGACTGTGAAGTGCCACGTGTTTCCCGTGTTTAGAACAGTCCCTGCACAAAATGACATTTAACGGAAATAACGTCATTTAAAACTGCTTGCGGTTTTAATGTTATATCTGGTTCCTGCAATATGGTTGAAAATCATTGAGAAAAATGGCATGGGTAGCCCTCCCTGCCCATTACCAGCCCCTTTGGGTCTTGTACGCATATTAAGGGGAACCCCATACCCATATTAAAAAAGGAAATGCGTGTGGCCCCCAGGCCCTATATACTAAGAACAGCAGTATACAGGCGGTGCAAACAAGACAGGGACTGTGTAGGTTTGTTGTGTTAAGTTGAATCTGTTTGTAATTTTCAACTGGTACATTTTTAAAGTGTGGCTCCAGTCAAAAAAACTATTTTTAAGCTTTTTGGAAAACATAGGGAAGGGTTATCACCCCTGTATAATTAGTTTTGCCGTCCCTATTTTTTCATCTCACTTGCTGTTGTCTCCTTCCGTTTGCAAGTAGGAGATGTTTGTAAGTTGGATGTTTGAAAGTAGGGACCTGCCCTATATGCTCTGCAGAAATGGCGGAACAAGGTGTTGGTTTTGCCACAACATTGTAAGCCCTCAAAGTGACTCTTGGTGGGCGCTGGAGTGCCCTGCTGTGAACGATTATATCAAGAATTGTAATTACATGCCATTGTTGAACAGTGGTAGAAAAATTGACCTTTGGTGGTGGTGGTGGTGGTGCCACAACACTATAAGTCCTCACAGTTACTCTGGGTGGGCACAGGAACGGGCCCTCCTGTGAAATATTATATCAAGAATTGTAATTACATGTCCCTGTTAAACAGGGGCAAAAAAATTGGGCCTTAGGCACTGGTGCTGGTGCCACGACACTGCAACCTCTCTCATATACTCTAGTTTTATTGCAGGAATTAGCCCTGCTGCAAAGCATTGCATCAAAAATTGTAATTAAACGCCCCTGTTAAACAGGGGCAGAAAAATTGGGCTGATAGCATCACCCAGAACCAGAAATGTTATTCCAACATATCAGCGGAGGAGGAAGAGGATAGACAATCAACATAACAGGACAGTCACTCAGCATCAGCATAGGCAGTCTTGAAGGGATGTGATATTTCAAAAAAAAATATTCGGTTACATCAGCTTTAGGTGCTTGGTAGCTGTGGGTTATCCAAGACTGATGCATCTTGATGAAGGTCAGTCGATCAACTGATTCGGTGGACAGGCGCCCCCTGTGATCGGTAACAAAGCCACCAGCAGCACTGAAGGTGCGTTCCGAAAGAACGATGGATGCAGGACAGGCCAGTAGCTCAATTGCATACTGTGCAAGCTCTGGCCAGTGATCCAGCCTCAAGACCCAGTAAGCCAGAGGATTTTCGGTGGGAAAGGTGTCCAAGTCTGACCTTGACCCTAGGTATTCCTACACCATGTAAATCAGACGCTGGCGATGGTTGCTGGAACCGATCATACCTTGGAGCTGCAGACTAAAAAATTGTCTGAAAGCATCAGTCAGACGGCCACCTTCTCCACCGCTCCTTCTGACCGATGCCTCAGCAACACGTTGTCCAGGACCAGGAGTTTGTAACCTCCCAGTCTCTGGGAACGTGTTGCACAGACCTTTCTGCAAGGCCTCCCAGAGATGTCTTATCCTCTGCTCCCTCTGCGATGGCAAGATAAGGTTAGCAACCTTACCCTTGTACCCTTGTACCCTTGAGTCCCTGATGAAGTCACGTGATCAATGACGATACGCGTAGGATTTGCCTAGGAGGATACCGGAAGCGACGTCCGGGGTACGAACGAGGAGGTCGTTCGTTGTTTTAGCTGTAACGTTTTAATTGTGCTACTTAAATGTGAGTACCCAGGACTTTGTCCTTTTTATAATAAAGAATTTGTGTGATATTACTTCACTATTGGAGCCCCTCTTCTTTTTTCCGGGTTTGATCTGTGATCCATGGCTGAGTACCTGGAGGGAACTATCTGGGGTGCCTGTATCAACTGAGGATATACACCTTAAACCATTGGAGCATATTGCTGTACCTATATCAACTGAGGATATACACCTTAATTATTGGAGCATATTGCTGTCTAACTGACAGCAGTGAGGTAAGGTACCCACTGCACTCAGTGTGTGAGCACCCACTTTGAGGAATTGTAAGATCACCGGTGGAACTACCCCGTATTCGTTCACAGAAATAACCTTTTACACAGCACAGTGTGGATTCACTTATTTTGCATGACCTGATATGGATTGCTAGTCTTTTGACAATTAGAGACACTTTAAGAAATTCCTTTGGACTGTGGCCTATATTTAGTTCTATTCATATAATTTTTTAGTATTTCTTTATATATACACTTGTCTGTTTATTTATTTGCTGGATTTTACTTTACACAAAATTTTTTACATACGTTTGCACTTGGATGCACTTTTATGGATTGAGACACATTTTGGATTTCACATTTTTCTGGATTGGTATTATTAGTACCTGCGTTTTCGCTTTTTATTGCTTCACTTGCACTTTATTACGATTACATAGACTATTTGAATTTCTTTATTGATTGTAGTATGAATAACACTAGGAATAATATGTGTATATTCTGAATACCCCACTAGTCACTTTGAATGATTTTATGCATATAGGATACAGATATAATTTAAATTAATTTTAATCGCATAGGTGCGTCTTTTAGATTTTGTATGCGATTATTTATTTACTGTTATTTTATTTAATTAATTTCGTGTGGAGCGCAACACCATTCTTTTTCACTTACCCTTGTACCGTGGATCAAGGAGAGTGGCCAGCCAGTAATGGTCCCTCTCATTGATCCGAAGAATACGAGGATCCTTCCGCAGGCTTTGCAGGATCAGGGAGGCCATGCAGCGTAGGTTAGCTGAGGCCTTCGGTCCGGAGTCCTCTGGGTCACTAAGGACAACATGATCCGCAGCTACCTCCTCCCAGCCACGTACAAGTCCACGGGTCTCTTGGGACTGTAAATCATCCCTACAAGACTGCTGCTGTTGCTAATGCTGAGTGCCAGCCTCCACCTCCATGCTGACACAATCATCCTCCTCCTCCTCTTCCTCCTCCTCTTCCTCCTCCTCATCCTCTTCCTGTGTGATGGGTGGCACAGCAGGAACACTGTCTGGATAAAGGGGGCCTTGAGAGGCAAGGAAGTCCTCCTCTTCCTGCCTCTGTTCTGCCTCAAGTGCCCTGTCCATTATTCCACGGAGCGTATGCTCCAAGAGGTGGACAACAGGTACAGTGTCACTGATGCATGCACTGCCACTGCTCACCATCCTTGTGGCCTCCTCAAACGGTGACAAGACAGTGCATACATCCCTGATCATGCCCCACTGGCGTGGTGAGAAAAAACCGAGCTCCCCTGACCCTGTCCTGGTGCCGTAGTCGCACAGGTACTCATTGATGGCCCTCTGCTGCGTGTGCAGCCGCTGCAGCATGGCCAACGTTGAGTTCCACCTGGTGGGCATGTCACATATAAGGCGGTTCTTGGGCAGGGTCAACTCCTTTTGGAGTTCAGCCAGCCGAGCACAGGCATTAAATGATCGGCGGAAATGCACACAGACTTTCCTGGCCTGCTTTAGGACATCCTGTAAGCCAGGGTACCTGCCCAAGAACCGCTGCACCACCAGGTTAAGAACGTGAGCTACACAGGGCACATGGGTCAGTTGTCTCTGTCGGAGGGCGGAGAGGAGGTTGGTGCCATTGTCACAAACCACCATTCCTGGCTTAAGCTGGCGTGGCGTCAACCACCTCTCGGCCTGCCCCTGCAGAGCTGACAAAACATCCGCCCCAGTGTGGCTCCTGTCCCCCAAACAAACCAGCGCAAGCACGGCATGGCATCGTTTTGCCTGCGTACTTGCGTAGCCCCTGGAACGCCTACGGAGCACCGCTGGTTCTGAGGACAGAGCACTGGAAGAGGCCATGGAGGAAGAAGAAGAGGAGGTTGTGGAGGAGAGAGGTGTGTCACAACCAATAGTAGCATTTTGGAGGTGTGGTGGCGGAACAACCTCCAACACTACTGCACCTTGTCCTGCATCCTTCCCAGCTGCCAGAAGAGTGACCCAATAACGTCCCTGTCCATGCCTGCTGGACCATGAGTCAGCGGTAATATGCACCTTACCACTGACCGCCCTGTCCAGCGAGGCAAGGACATTGCCTTCCACATGCCGGTAGAGAGCCGGAATCGCCTTCCGTGAGAAAAAGTGGCGTTTGGGGACCTGCCACTGAGGAACCGCACATTGTACAAACTCATGGAAGGGGGCCGAGTCTACCAACTGAAAAGGCAACAGTTGAAGTGCTAGCAATTTAGCCAAGCTAGCATTCAACCGCTGGGCATGTGGATGGCTGGGAGTGAACTTCTTTTGACGGTCCAGCAGCTGGGGCAGGGACATTTGCCTGCTATAATCGGACGTGGGTGTACTGCTAGCAGAGTGCCCGGAAGCACTTGGCTGTGACACACCTAATTCTACACCTTCATTCCTCTCAGAGCAGGTTTCAGAGAGGACTGAAGGTCTAGTGGGGTTGGAGATGCCAGCTGATGAGGAGCAAGGAGAGGTCCGCTTTGTTCTTTGGTGTGGGTCTTTGAGTTACGCTTGCCAACGAGCTGCATGGCAGGTCAACATATGTCTGGTCAAGCATGTGGTGCCCAAGCGGCTGATGTTTTGGCCACGCGAGATACGCTTGCGACATATGTTGCAAATAGCAGCAGTGCGATCTGATGCACTCGTCTCAAAAAAGGCCCACACCAAAGAACTTTTAGAATAACGCGCAGAGGCAGTGCCCTGCACAGGCGGAGCTCTGCGGTGTGATTCAGTCGGTGTGCTGCCCCTAAGCTGGCCCCCGGAGGGCATCCTGCCTCGTTGGAAATGTGCCTCCTCCTCCTCCTCCTCCTCTTCCTCCTCCTCCTCTCTCCTACCAGGCACCCACGTGGAGTCAGTGCCCTCATCATCCCCTCCCTCTTCATCGCTGTAGCAAACCTGGCAGTATGCTGCAGCTTGTGGAACATGACTGCCAGATTGCTGTCCTTCTTGAGCATCCCCTCTCTCTGCATTCACACTACTGCCTTCTTCTAGCTGAGTATCATCATCAGAGCCTACAAAACACTGGGCATCCTCCTGGAGCATGTACCCAACACTGTGCTCAAAGAGTTCAGGAGACTCCTCAGGAGGACGTAGTGGGTCTAGGGAAGGAGTCACTGATGATGACATTGAGAGGAGGGAAGACAATGCTTTGGCAGCTGCTTTGCTAGTACCCTGAGACTGGGTGAGAGAGGATGAGGAGGATGAAGAGGGCTTGGTCATCCACTCTACCAAGTCGTTGGCATGTTGCAGCTCAACATGTCCAGCTGCCGAAAAGAAGGACAAGCATGCCCCATGGCCACGTGCTGATGATGACGATGCACCGCGTCCACGACCAGCACTGTTGTCTCTAGATACAGAGCCTGCTTGCCCTCTTTTATCGGCTCGCGCCTGTCTGCCTCTCCTTGCTGGCCTTCCAGACATGGTAATGGCCTGAAGGGAGTTGGGTAAAACAGCAATTGGGTAGTGTATATTGTGCTGGAGGCACACAACACCCACTAACTCCTGCAGATGCATTTATTATAGAACACCAGCAATAAAGGGTAGATAAAGAGGTATACTGTACTGGAGGCACACAACACCAACTAAGCCCTGCAGATGGCTCTATTAGAGAACAGGAATAAAGGGTAGATACAGGTGTATATTGTGCTGGAGGCACACAACACCCACTAACTCCTGCAGATGCCTTTATTATAGAACACCAGCAATAAAGGGTAGGTAAAGGGGTATACTGTACTGGAGGCACACAACACCCACTAAGCCCTGCAGATGGCTTTATTAGAGAACAGCAATAAAGGGTAGATACAGGTGTATATTGTGCTGGAGGCACACAACACCCACTAACTCCTGCAGATGCCTTTATTATAGAACACCAGCAATAAAGGGTAGGTAAAGGGGTATACTGTACTGGAGGCACACAACACCCACTAAGCCCTGCAGATGGCTTTATTAGAGAACAGCAATAAAGGGTAGATACAGGTGTATATTGTGCTGGAGGCACACAACACCCACTAACTCCTGCAGATGCCTTTATTATAGAACACCAGCAATAAAGGGTAAATACAGATGTATACTGTGCTGTGCTGGAGGCACACACAACTTCCAATAACTCCTGCAGATGGCAGATGGCTCAAATAGAGAAGAGCTATGTAGGTGGATATAGCGGTGTGTACTGGGTACAGAGCACGCAGACAGCACGCACAAGCTCCTAACACTGACTGCAAGGTCTATTATAAAAGATAGATATATCGCTAGCTATATAGGTGAGGTGAATATAGCGGTGTATACTGCGGTCAGGGCACACAGACAACAACCACTACAGAAGAGCAAGATCGAAAAATCGTCCGATAACGATCGGTGTATACTGTGTTGAAGGTACACAGAACACCCACTAACTGCTTCAGACGCTTCAGGCGCTGGCGGCCTTATATAGTGTGGGGCGTGTACTACACAGCCTGAGCTATGATTGGCCACAGGCATCCTGCCTGTGGCCAATCATGGCTCTCCTCGCTGCCGGCGCTGTGATTGGCCAAGCATGCGGGGTCACAGTGCATGCTTGGCCAATCATGAGCCAGCAATGCACTGCGCCATCGCAGTGCATTGTGGGCCGTGAGCGCCACACGAATTTGGCACGAACGGCCCATAATGTTCGGAATTCGCCGAACGGGCGAACAGCCGATGTTCGAGTCGAACGTATGTTCGACTCGAACACGAAGCTCATCCCTAGTCAGGTGGTGGTCAAACCTGATGTAGGTCCCCCATCTTATGTATCTAAATGGGAGCGTTATATGGGATGCAATTTTGATGTAGTAGAATATACTGAGATTTGATCTGCAACTAAGTCCTCCTTGCCCAATGTTGTGCAGGTGGAAGCTAATTACAAGGTTTTAGCCAGAGGGTATTTGGTCCTTGAATTGAATTGCAAAATATGTTCCTGGTTACTTAAATAACTGTTTTCATGATAATAGTCTACTTCTGGCTTTTGGTAAACCATTAGCCTTCTTAGCAGAGACTAGGTCTAGTTCTAATAGGCTGTCAGTGATAACACCAGTAAGAAAATTGGAGTTTAGCTGGTTTCACTCTGCTAATTTCTATACCACAGGTTTTGTTCTACTTTTTACCAGAACCTGCTGCTGCCTAATCTGTACAGTTTTTTGTGATTGTTGTTGTTCCTATTTTGCCTTGCAACTAACCTTTATGACACCTTGAGGTTAAACTATGTAATACACTATACCTGTTCATGTACCGGCACTACTCTCTTTATAGGGATTGTCTTGTCAGCTGACTTTTGTAAACTTAATAAACAATTTGAATGAGAGAGTAGAAGGGAACTCTTATGGCGCACACACGACCAGACTTTTCGACGGACTAGGTCAGACGGACTAGGTCCAACGGTCTTCCACACAGACTTTCAAAATGAATGGACTTGACTGTCCATTCATTTTGAATGTGACTCCAGGTACGATGGGACTAGAAAGGGAAGTCAGTCTTGCAGCTTTCATCGGCAAGATAGGCACCTTTCGAGCCCCATCGCCTGGTATGGATTTTAAGGGGAACCCCCTACGATGAAAAAACGGCATGGGGTCCCCCCAAAATCCATACTCGACCCTTATCCGAGCACGCAGCCCGGCCAGTCAGGAAAGGGGGTGGGGACGAGCAAGTGCCCCCCCCGAACCATACCAGGCCGCATGCCCTCAACATGGGGGGGTGGGTGCTTTGGGGAAGGGGGGCACCCTGCGGCCCCCCCACCCCAAAGCACCTTGTCCCCGTGTTGATGAGGACATCGGGCCTCTTCCCGACAACCCTGGCCATTGGTTCTCGGGGTCTGCGAGCGGGGGGCTTATTGTAATCCGGGAGCCCTCTTTAATAATGGGCCCCCAGATTCTGGCCCACCACCCTATGTAAATAAGTATGCATTCCAAGAAATTTATTTTATTTGAGAAACAAAGAGTACATGACAGATACAAGTATAGGAGTCATGAACAGCAAATAAACATTGGAAGTTTACATAGTCATCCACAGCTGTTCCACCGTTGCATATTTGCTAACTTATTGGGCTGGTCTTGAGTAGGGACTGAGGTCTAGAATGGAGAACTTGTTTACTAGGGGGTAGTATAGTTTTCGTTGTTTACTGACGTACAATTGAGATTAGTAGCTATGTCGGATTAGGCTGTTACTCAAGCTGTGAGGGGTTGTTGGAGTTTTAGCATGGATGGTGGTTATGCCAAATGCATGTCCCCCCCCCCCCCTTTATTCCCCTCTATTAGTTTAGGTGGAAGAATTTGTTATTTTGGCGTATTCAGACGTAGTCTGGTAGTGTGTCCAGCCAGACCATTTTTCTCAGAATTTTGTTGGGGTGTCATGTGCTGCATGTATGAGCTTTTCCATTTCAGCAATTTTCCGAATTCTGGCAAACCATTCTTTGAGTGTGGGTATTTGCGACGATTTCCAGTGGAGGGGAATACATTGTTTAGCTGCATTAATCATATGCATTGCTAAGGATTTGTGATATCATTTGTGTGGTAGTGGTGAGTGGTGAAGGAGGAATTGAGCTGGGGAAAATGTCATGTCAAGGGAGGTGACTCTGGAAGTGATGCGGTTTACTTATTTTCAAAATGTTTGTAGGGAAGTACAGGCCCACCAGACATGGAGCAAGGTGCCTTTTTCCTCGTGGCATCTTCAGCAGGTGTCGGGAACATTTGGGTTAAATTTGTTTAGGAGGACCAGTGTACGATACCATCTGGATTGTATTTTGTATCTATTTTCTTGGGTATTCACATTGATCGACCCCTTATGGATATTTAAGAAGATTTGTTCCCAGTTCTCGTCTGAGATTGGGACAGAGAGGTCCCTCTCCCAGTTTTTGCAAGCTAGGTTGTCACTGGCTTTAACGTTAGCGAAAATAAGATTATGCGTTAGAGAGATTAGGTGGGATTGGGGTGTCTGTTGTATGCAGAGTCTTTCAAAGGGTGTTAGTTGTCTCGAACACTGCGAGCCTTTATCTATAGATTTTAGATGTGCGCGAGTAGCAGGTGTTTCTAGGGAGATATCGGTGGCCGCTCCATCTTGGTTGATAGTTGGTGTGCGGAGAGGAGTTTACCTTAGTGATAAAGTTGATGTATTCTGATATGTTCACAGGGCCAGTTATTGGACAGGTAGCGGTCATGCATTCCCGTTGGAAAATCAGGGTTTAATTTTACTGGGGTTAATGGGCCTGGTGTAGAAGAGATAGAGGTTTGTCTACATGTCTGGTGGAAGCAATCCAGAGTAGGTCCAATCAGGGGGTGGAGGCGGATTTCTTGTGGAATGTGGCTTGGAGAGATCCAGGGGAGGGTTTTCAGTTGCAGGTCCGTGAAGGACGCTTCTAGAGAAACCCAATCTTTACGGGATGAGTGAATATTCCAATCTACTATTCTGGTGAGGTGGACGGCGGTGTTGGAGAGGTGTTGAAGGCCGATTCCTCCCAGGTGTTTCGGACGTGTGAGTGTTGTGTGGTTTATTCTGGGTTTGTTTCCTCCCCAAATGAATTTAGAGCATATGCTTCTATATGTTTTGAAGAAAGTTGCCGGGATCCGTATAGGGATTGTTTGTAGCATGTATAGTATTCTTGGTAAGGCATTCATTTTAAGAACCGCTGCCCTGCCGAACCAAGAGAAAGTTGGCTTGTTCCATAATAAGTATGTATATACAGTGGTGTGAAAAAGTGTTTGCCCCCTTCCTCATTTCCTGTTCCTTTGCATGTTTGTCACACTTAAGTTTTTTTTCGGAACATCAAACCAATTTAAACAATAGTCAAGGACAACACAAGTAAACACAAAATGCAATTTGTAAATGAAGGTGTTTATTATTAAAGGTGAAAAAAAATCCAAACCATCATGGCCCTGTGTGAAAAAGTGATTGCCCCCCTTGTTAAAACATACTATAACTGTGGTTGTCCACACCTGAGTTCAATTTCTATAGCCACACCCAGGCCTGATTATTGCCACACCTGTTCACAATCAAGGCATCACTTAAATAGGAGCTGCTTGACACAGTAAGGTCCACCAGAAGATCCTTAAAAGCTACACATCATGCCGAGACCCAAAGAAATTCAGGAACAATTGAGAAAGAAAGTAATTGAGATCTATCAGTCTGGAAAGGGTTATAAAGCCATTTCCAAAGCTTTGGGAATCCAGCGAACCACAGTGAGAGCCATTATCCACAAATGGCGAAGACATGGAACAGTGGTGAACCTTCCCAGGAGTGGCCGGCCGCCCAAAATTACCCCAAGAGCGCAGCGACGACTCATCCAAGAGGTCACAAAAGACCCCACAACAACGTCCAAGGAACTGCAGGCCTCACTTGCCTCAGTTAAGGTCAGCGTTCATGCCTCCACCATCAGGAAAAGACTGGGCAAAAATGGCCTGCATGGCAGAGTTCCAAGGAGAAAACCACTGCTGAGCAAAAAGAACATCAAAGCTCGTCTCAATTTCTCCACAGCACATCTTGATGATCCCCAAGACTTTTGGGACAACATTCTGTGGACCGATGAGACAAAAGTGGAACTCTTTGGAAGGTGTGTGTCCAAGTATATCTGGCGTAGAAGGAACACTGCATTTCATAAAAAGAACATTATACCAACAGTAAAATATGGTGGTGGTAGTGTGATGGTCTGGGGCTGTTTTGCTGCTTCAGGACCTGGAAGACTTGCCGTGATAAAAGGAACTATGAATTCTGCTGTCTACCAAGAGATCCTGAAGGAGAATGTCCGACCATCTGTTCGTGTACTCAAGCTGAAACGAACTTGGGTTCTGCAGCAGGACAATGATCCTAAACACACCAGCAAGTCCACCACCGAATGGCTGAAGAAAAACAAAATGAAGACTTTGGAGTGGCCTAGCCAAAGTCCTGACCTGAATCCTATTGAGATGTTGTGGTATGACCTTAAAAAGGCCGTTCATGCTCGAAAACCCTCTAATGTAACTGAATTAGGACAATTCTGCAAAGATGAGTGGACCAAAATTCCTCCAGGACGCTGTAAAAGCCTCATTGCACGTTATCGCAAACGCTTGGTTGCAGTTGTTGCTGCTAAGGGTGGCCCAACCAGTTATTAGGTTTAGGGGGCAATCACTTTTTCACACAGGGCCATGATGGTTTGGATTTTTTTTCACCTTTAATAATAAACACCTTCATTTACAAATTGCATTTTGTGTTTACTTGTGTTGTCCTTGACTATTGTTTAAATTGGTTTGATGTTCCGAAACACTTAAGTGTGGCAAACATGCAAAGGAACAGGAAATGAGGAAGGGGGCAAACACTTTTTCACACCACTGTAAGTATCATACCCCTACCCATTCACCTGGAAAAGTGTAAAAAAAAAACACAATATACAGGTCTTTAAAGTCGTTTATTAGGCAGCTCCTGGGGGTCTTCTTCCGACTTCGGGGGTCTTCTTCCGACTGTGATGTCATAAGGGGCGGGGTCACTGGCTTTCCTGGTCTGTTTATGGACCATGTTCCTGCCTTCTGCTTTTGTTTACCCTTTGTTCAGCCTCCTGTACTTCCTGGCCAGTGAATATAGCATTGTGCTCTCAGGGCATTCATGTACCAGTAGGTTAGGCCTGCTTGGCTTTTGGGAACAGGGACTGATGTAAGTGAAACAACACCATGCTATATTCACTGACCACTCTTACATAGGTGACCATTACAGTGCATTGATTTCTTTAAAATGTTGGTTGATTTTTGTGATACACAGGTTGCAATGTCAGGTACATAAGGAATCCAAACATTGAAAAGGTCTTAAGCTGGCCATAAAACAACAATTAAACAATACATCGAGGAAAAAGAAGGTTCTAAGAAAGCTTGTTCATTTTTCTAATCATAAATAGGGTGTAATTCCATGTAATGTCCATGCTGTGTGTTAGAAATTGACACATTGTGTTACAAAATGCATTTTCATTTTCCTTCCACATTTTCCAAAAACTCATGTTCCTTTTAAAAAATACCTTGGGGTGTTTGCTTTCCAAAATGTGGTCACTTTGTGGGTGTTTCCACTGTCCTGGTGCCCAGGGCCCACAAAGTATGATACATAGTCAGGAGATTGGATGCATCATGTATGCCCCTAGAAAGCCTTAACCTCCCTGGCGGTATGATTAGTTCTGATTTTAGGTGCTGAAAGCGGTACAATTATTTTGCATGGAAATTTGGCGTTTTATATTGCAGGCCTGCAATTCTTAGGAATAACTCTCTTGAATATGTTCAAACCAGAGTCTAGCAGACATTCCGAGTATGATAAAATTTATAATATAATAAATAATGATAATAATTATTCAATAATGTAATCAAATCCAAAAACACTGAAATTTGCTCATTTGCAGAATTGTCGCTGTCATTAGATTTAGTGTTTGATGACGGATCTCCCCACAAACCGCTATCGCTCAATTCTGCAAGTGATTCTAATTTATTATCGTTGTTTTCTAGTTGGTCTAAAATCACTTTTGACATAAAGGGACACTTTTTGGTTGCTATGGACAATCTCCAAATTTCAGGCAGAAAAAAACAGTATTTATAATATAAAAGTGCATCCAGGGCACTGGACAGACCACTAGGGATAAAGGGTGTGTGTATTTTTTTTATACAGTACTGTAATCTGTAAGATTACAGTTCTGTATGTGTGTATTGTGTGTTTTTACTTTTTTGAATTTGGTGCCGATCTCCGCTTCCGTGCGTCGTAACTGTGTAAATCGAGCAGAGGACGTGGAAGACATCACTGGATCCAGGGGACAAGGTAAGTAACCTCTCCCTGTATCCAGGGATGCGATCCTAAGTCTGGCTCGGGGTTACCGCTCATGGTACTGAAATCCCAGCCCGAATCAGACTCGGGATCACCGCTAGGGAGGTTAAGGGGCTTTTTGGCACAAAAAATATTTTTATTATTATAAATACTTCAAAACTCACCATGCCTCTTACTAAAAACTGCTGACTGTCTACTTTTCGCACAGGGATCAGTGTTATTATTTGTACTGACCTTAGAATTTAGGGCCTTAAGAGACGAGATAGGCAGTCAGAGCATAAAGATTGATCAATTTTCAAGTATATATACCCAAGTCTGTAGACTCTCTAAATGTCACACAATCTAAATAATACACACTGATTTGGGTTATTTTTACCAACCAAAAATTTTATAACAAAACTAGGAAAAATGTGTTATTAAAAAAAAAAAAAAAAAACAGTGGTGAAAGAAAGCTCTAGCTGTCTAAAAAGAAAAAAAAAACATGATATGAAATGAAGTTGGGTACAGTGTTGCATGGCTATGTAATTGTGATTCAATGTGTGAGTGCGCTCAAAACTGAAAAAGAACTTGGACTGGATGGAGGTAAAACAGTCTGGAATTAAAATGGTTAAGCAGGGTAACTACACTGTTTATTTTGCAGTAAGATCACCACAGTGTTGTCACTGTGTGAAAATGTACTTTTATATGGGTTTAAGTAAGAGATAAATTAAAGACCAACTCCAGCTAACACTTTTTATAGTAGTGTTATTAGAATTACGGTATAAGCCATATGAATAAATAATAATTGTTGTCAGCAGCCCTAGAAGTTTTTTAGTTTGTTCCATCCTCTGCAATTGTTACTTTTGCTGGACAGTTCGTTCTTTTTGTAAATGTGAGAAAATATACAGTATATATAAGAATGTGAAATAAAAAAAAACATATATAACAAATACTATCATAACAAGCATTAACCATATACACTTACCACAATACAATATTTTTGGATAGTGGCCCTTTGAAGTGTATTGTGCAATGAATCTTACCAATCCATCAGAAAACAGCTATTGCCTTGTCTGACTGCAATCTGTTTGGTTGCTACAGATCACTGCACCTTGTACATTTATATTGTGCTTTAAACAGTCTTAGGGCTCATGTCAATGGATATTGTTATCATGCATTTGGTGAGCATTCGGAATGCATGTCAAATGTATGTTAATGGAGCACATGGCAATTCATAGGCAGCATTTGACCTGCTTCGGATTGCCCTGCATTTCTCTGTACACAGTATTGCCGCGTACACATGGTCGTGTTTTCCGACTGCAAATGTTTGATGGGAGCTTTTTGTCGGAAACTCTGACTGTGTGTAGGCTCCATCGGACATTTTCCATCTGAATTTCTGACACATAAAATTTGAGATCTGGATCTCAAATTTTCCGACAACAAAATCCGTTGTCCAAAATTCAGATTGTGTGTACACAATTCCGACGCACAAAGTTCAACACATGCTTGGAATCAAGCAGAAGAGCCACACTGGCTATTGAACTTCAATCCTCCTGGCTCATTATACGTCATCGTGTTCTTCAGAATTTCCGACAACATTGTGTGACCATGTGTATGCAAGACAAGTTTGAGCCATCATCCGTCGGAAAAAATCCCATGGATCCTGTGTACGTTGCATAAGTCCTATGGAGGTGCATTTGAACTGCATGCATAATAGGTCAAACACAGCTTTTTCTTGTTCCCTGGGATCCTGGACACACCCAATGAGGATACGTATCTCGGCTTCCCTCAGCAGCTCAGAGAGGCCACACCTGGTAAGGAAGAGGTAGCTCGGCAAGTGATCTGCAGCCAGGAAAGAGACCCTGCACTGTCAAACCTGGCAGGCAGGCATCTGGGCATGAGCCTAATGGACCCAGCTACTGTGGAGAGCCCCTATCTAACTCTACCAGAGTAATCCAATTCCAGTGGGTTTGCCCCTTGTGTCAGGCCTTTGATTCTTCCAACTGTTTGCCTGTGTTACCAGAGCTACCCTGTACTTCACTGAAAATGATGCTGTTTGTTAGAACAATCACAAGTAGCTCATTGTGTTCAGAACTGTTTTACCAAAGTAGCAATTGTCAGCTAGAGTGTCTGTTGTCTTAAAGAAACTATGCTATGAAACTCAGTCCTGTTACCCTGACTGAGCCAAAGAGAGATTGCTGTAAAGAGTCTATATTTCTGCAGGTTTCATAATCTGTTTTATAATATTCAGCAGTGTATGCATGCTCTTTGCCATTCTGACCCTGTTTTGAATTATTGATTCAAACTTTTGTTGTTGGAAAATTTTAGATCCAGCTCTCAAACTTTGTGTGTCGGAAATTCAGACAGAAAAAGTCCAATGGAGCCCACACACAATCGGATTTTCCGACAACACGATCCGATCGCATATTTTCTGTCGGAAAGTCCTATCGCATGTACAGGGCATTACTCTGTGTCTGATCATTCATATTCCTAATTCTTGCCTCAAATATCTGTGAACTAAGTATACCTTTTTTTTAATTCACATAGGGGAGAAAAGACTCGGAACATATGAGGACACCAGGGACCCCCAACCTCCTAAAGAAGGGAAAAAACACAACCTGAGGAAGTGGAGGGAGGAAGTTTAATGAAGTGATTGAAATAGTGACCACAACAGGTGAGTGTCTGTGACCACAGCTTCAGGTAATAGATGTATGCCTGCATATGTATAATACATGGTGTGTTTTTTTATTTTAGGTGATGTGGATGCTGTGGAAGAAGAAACTCATTTCACCAATGCAAGTGCACATGTCCTCATCAAGGAGATCATGGTGTGCAATCGTTATTTAGGAAAGATAAAGGAAAACATCAATGATGTTAAAAAATAAAATGAAGAACATCATTGATGTTTTAGGCAGAATCTAACACAAAAATGTTACCATTTTGTTGTGGAATTTGTTATTTTAAATCAAGTTTTAAAATATTTTAAAAGCCAAATTTTGAAGAAGCACACAGTGTGTCAACATGTGCTATCTGCCATCACGGGATATCAATGTATGCGATTTGTGAGTGCAACCCTTTCCTCGCAAATCAAGTAGGTCAGAGGAAGGGGTTGCCCCCCTGAAACACGTCCATTGATCCCCCATGATGGGAGCTAGTACATGTTGACATTAGGCATGGGATCAGGAGTGAAATCGACATTTGACGCCCAATTAGTGTGCATATTCAAAATTTGGCTTTTACAGGGGTGACATCACCCTATCTGATGAAGGCAAGATCAACACAGTTTTAACATACTGTCTGATATTGCCTTAACTTTTTCAAAGTTGAACTTTGTAAGTTCCTGAGTTGTGTATGCTATGGTTTTAAACATGCCTGTTTAACCAACCAAAGGATATTTATAATGTCAAACATACAAATGTTATACACCAAAGATGTTGGTTTTTTCAAAAACCCTTTTCTAATGCACATGTGAATGTGCTTGGAGTAAAATGTTTTATACTGAACAATATGTGGCTTCTTCTTTCAATGCTCAATACCCGTTTTTGGAATAAGTTGGTGTTTACAGTGACAATGGGGGTTATTTACTAAAGGCAAATCCACGTTGCACTGCAAGTGCACTTTCAGTGCAGTTTCAAGTGCACTTGTAGTGCAATGTGGATTTGCCTTTAGTAAATAACACCCACAGTGCTCTAAAATTGGCCCCAATCAGGCCATTTTAGGCACTCATAGCAATTAATTCATGGTGCTGAACAGGATGTTATTTTTATCATTAATGCAATAGATACATTAACAACAAAAACAAGGTGTGTGTGTAGCAGAACCAAAACATAATAGCTGAAGAAGAGATTGTCACCCCATATATCAAATAAATAACATTTGCACTATTTATTTTTATTTTTTTCATTTAAAAGTTGTTATTGAACGCAACAGACAATACAGAATTAAATCCATTTTGCATTACAAAACATGAAAAGAAGTTTACAAAAGATGAATATGCATCACGAGTCATATGACATTTGTGTGTGGACAAGGACTACTCCTATCACCATAACATCATATTGTCGGCACCCTTCCAGGAGCCTGTGATGAAGCTCCACATGTTTAGGAAAGCACACCTAGTCCGATGCATCCAAAGGCTTTTTTGTATTTACACAGATTAGAAAATAGAGACTAGAAGGGAAAGCAGAGGACAGCAGGATATTGGGGTTGGACAAAGGTCGGTCCTGATTGGTGGAAGATTGGAGGATAGGGCGGGAAAGATTATGGAAAGGTGGGAAAAAAAAGGGAGGGGAGAGGATGGGACACACCCCACGGCAAATGCCCGATTCTGGAGGATCTCACCATCCCGTCAGCCCTGCAGCAGGCAGCGCCAGGTCGTTGTATTCCTGAGAGAATCGGAATTTGTACCAATGGAACCATGTTTTATTGCGTCTTTCCTCTTTTCGGTTTAGAGCTGCCATTAGCTGTTCCATCAGGCCAATTTCACTCACCACATGTAACCACTGCCCAACTGAGGGAGGGTCTTCACTTTTCCATTTTTGTGGTATGCAGATTTTTGCTGCATTAAGAAGATGATTCATGAGGGATTTCTTATACCTACTTCTCGGTATCGGGGTAAGGTGTAGTAGACACTGAGCCGGGTCATCCGCTAGAGCAATGTCTGTCAGTTTCAGGATCAGATGTCGGATAGCCTCCCAAAATGGACGAATATGTGGGCAGGTCCAAAATATATGCAGCAACGACCCGTCCACCTGATGGCATCGCCAGCAGGTAGAAGGCACTGAGGGGTAAATCTTATGGAGGAGCGTGGGGACTCTATACCATCTCGCCAGAATCTTGTACCCCACCTCTTGAAATCTGTTTGCAATAGAGGAATGATGTGCAAAGTAAAAAATCCTCTCCTTCTGGTCCTTCGAAAAGGTTTGGCTCGGGTCATGCTCCCACCTCCTTAAATAAGGAGGAGACCCGTCTTGTGGGGTGACCACTAGTCTGTACATTATCGAAGTGGCAGGCAGGAACAGGGTCCGAGCAAAGCCCTTCAAAGGCGGACAGCAAATGATTGCAGTCAGGTTGAAAGTGCGAGGAGGTCAGAAATCTGTATAGCCCACCATCTGTCCAGTGGGGGATCTAACATTGCCCGGATTTCCTCGATAGAGAACCATCGGCCTTCATGACAAAAATGTTGCAGCCTTTATCTATTGGAATCTATGAACTCCCTAAATCTCCTACCCGACATACTAGCTGGGAACTCCTGAGCTCCTATAACCGGAGATAGTGGAGAGGGGTCCTGTGGGCTCCCCTCGACACAGCTTGTTCGTGCAATGACCGACAGCGTGTTCCCGATCAGTGCTTTTAGAACTGCCGGGGGGCTCGAGATCTGCCACAACAAGGTGGACAGTGAGAAATGTGACATAGCCTGTTCTACTAGATATTATCTAAAGTCTCCTTAGGAAGATTGATATTTAGTGATTACGATTTGTGTACATTGATTTTATAATTAGAGAGGGCAGAGTAGGTCCTGAGGGCTTCCAATAAATTAGGAATAGAGGTTATAGGACTTGTTACAAAGAATAAGAGATCATTGGCGTATGTCGCTACTTTTTGATGTGTATTGCCCGCTCCAATGCCCTTAATATTTTGGTCTTTCCTAATATGGGCTAGCAGGGGTTCCAGTGTCAAAATAAAAATCAGGTGTGATAATAGACACCCCTGCCTAGTCCCATTACTGAGGGTAAAGGGTGCGGATACTGCCTCATTGGCCCTGACTGCCGCTGAGGGATGAGAATAGATAGCTTCCACCCATTTACACATGTGGGGGCCCAGACCCAGATGTAGCAATATGCATCTCATAAAAAGCCAGTTGACCCGGTCGAAGGCTTTCTCCGTGTCGGCTGAAATCAGCAGCATCGGAGTCTTCCTTGACCGGGCCAAGTGGATGAGATTCAAGGCTCTGACCATGTCGTCCCTGGCCTCCCTAGTTGGCACGAAGCCCACTTGATCGTAATGGATTAACTTGGGAATGAAAGCTATCAGGCGGTTTGCCAAGATCTTAGTAAAGATATTGAGATCCATATTTAATAAAGATATTGGAGCGGTAATTCGCACACTCTGACGTATCCCTGCCCTCCTTAGGAATCAAGACGATGTGTGCAAAGAGGGAGTCTCTAGGGAGAGGTGTTCCATCTAGGAGCGCATTGTAGGCTTGTATAAATCTGGGAGTCAGCAATGGAGCTTAAGTCTTATAATAAATGAGCGGAAAGCCATCCAGGCCTGGAGTCTTCCACAACTCCATACCCTGGATGGCTGTAAGGACTTCTTGCTCTGTAATGTGCCCCTCCATTTCATCCCTTTCCTGCGGTGTTAACATAGGGATCCCCGAAGCTGCTAAGTAGTCATCAATTAGGGAGGTTTGAGCCAATGACTCTGACTCCGTGCCCCCGGGGACCAGGTTATAAAGTCTGTCATAGTAGACAGCAGTTAGCTATCTCCTGGGATTTGAATTTTTTTTGGCCTGTCTGGGACGCTATGGAGGGGGATGTATGAACATGATGTAAGGTCCCGCAGTGCTCTGGCTAAGGGTCTGACTGGCTTCCCGCCTAGTTCGTAAAATTGCCTCCGCGAATACATCAGTTTAGTTTTTGCCTTTGCGAACAGGAGGGAGTTCACAGCATCATGTACATTTTGTAATTCTAAGGCCACATCTCTCGTCAGGGATAATTTGTGTTGCTTTTCCATTACCCCAATGCGTCCCAAGAGGGAATTTAGCTCTTCCTTTTTGTTTTTAGCTCCCAATTTAATAAGTACTCCTCTGATTATGCACTTATGTGCCTCCCATAGCTGGAAAGGGGAGGCGACAGAATCCGCGTTAGTCATAAAGTAGGATTTGATCTCTTCCTCCACTATTTTGCGAATTGAGGTTGCTGTATCAGGCTTTCATTTAACCGCTATGACCCAGGATGGTGAGCCCCACCCTCCCCCAGTCTAAGTGACAGCAGCACCGGTGTGTGGTCTGAAAAAGTCTGGACCCCTATATTGCTGGAGGTCACTAAGGGAGGGCTGATTGTTGAATCAAAAAGTAGTCCAGTCTTGAGTAGAAATTGTGGGTGGACGAACAGTAGGTGTAGTCTCCCGTATCGCTATGCATGATCCTCCACGCATCCACCAAATGCAAGGAGGTCAGGGCTTTCTAAATCCGCTGCAGGGCCGCAAATGATTGGTGGGAGGATCCGGCTGAGGTATCCAGCAAGGGGTCCAAAGCCACATTCAGGTCACCACCCAGTATTATCTGACCCTCTGCAAAGTCGTTTAGTCTATCCAGGCAATTTTCCAGGAACCCCATCTGGCCTATGTTAGGAGTGTAGACGTTAACTAGTGTTACCACCTGTCCGAAAATCGAACCCTTTACAAAAATATAATGCCCCATATCATCACCTAGGACCTCAGACAGCGCCCAGCCTATATCCCTGGAAATGAGTATGCTAACCCCCCGGGATTTCGAATCTGGGGAACAGCTGTGGTAAGTGAAAGGGTACCTGAATTTTCAGAATTTAGGAGTTTTAATAGCCTTGAAGTGCGTCTCCTGCAGTAGAGTCACGTGGATACGGAGCCTCCAGATCACCCCCAGCATCTGCGATCTCTTCTACGGGACGTTCAGCCCATGGACATTCAGGAAGAGCAAGGACACCTGAAGCATGGTCTTGAGTGGGGTGTCACCTACGGGGAAAAAATAAAAAAACCTTAAAGGGGAGGTGGGTGGGGGGTGGGAGTGGGGTGAGGACGGGAAGGGAGGAGAGGGGGGAGGAAAAGATGGAGAGACGAGGAGGAGAGAAGGACAAGACAGAGGAGAGAAGAGGGAGAAGGAAGCGTGGGTTTAACCACCGGCCGAGAGGATCACCCACCCAACAGGTGGCCCATGCCAACACACGAGTGGACACCAGTGACTACCGGTGGCCACTTAACCTATCCAAGATCTACACCTGAGCCCAGGTGGAGAACGGGCCTAGCCTATGTGGGGTGAAGTGTTATCCACAGCGGTCTCCTCGCCACATATGAGCCTACCTAAGCCGATGATAAACTTAACCTAAAGTCACACACAACAGATTGAACCAGAAGAAGAAGATTTTCTTTTTTTGTATTATTAATTCCCCCAGTATGAGCCCCAGGGATGGCCACCGATCCACCCCGTAGCAAAACCTGATGTATTTACCTCCGGGGGAGTGGAGAGCTCCGACAACCGGGCTTTACCCTCTTCTGTGAGGGTGCATTAAATCGCCCATTGCAGTTGGTGGGGGGTAGCACGGTGCCCGCCCCGTGGGGTGTTCCCCCTATTGGTAAACCTTCCTGAGAAAACACACATCAGGCACCCCTCCCACAGCCCGCCACTACCCATGGGGCCCGAGCAGCCAGGAGCCACTGATGCTCAAGCAGACCCCAAACCATTCAAGTCTGACCCACCCCGGTGAACCCCTCAGAGGTGGGGGGTGTCATATACACAAGTCAGTTGGTATGAACAAGGTTGTTATAGTGAAAACATGGCTTTTTGTTCGGGAATTCTGACCAATGGGGAGAGGCAAGCAGAGGGGGAATACAAACCAGTTCAGAATCTGGGAACCCTGAGTCATTAACTACCCTGTAACTATGGGTACCCCCAACTCTCTCCAGACTGATACTTAAGATGAAAAGCTTCAGGTTGGGGGGTATGGGTAGCCACACACATTTGAATCCTTAGTCCAGCAAACCAAAGGGTGAGGACGGTGTCCTTAACCTTTCAACCGGGTGATCCATCTGGCAAGTCCGGTCTCCTCACCGCTACCCCAGTCCCCATCAGGGGCACCCCCTAAGTAGTTCAATGGCAGGGCCCTATAGGGTCTATTGGTAAAGTCCTTCTGAGAGGGGCTACCCAGTGAGTTTCCCAGGCACCAAGGTGCTTTTACAGTTCCGGATCTGATAGTTGGGCCAGGGCCCCTGGAGGGGCATCTCCCCGGGATCTGGACCGTCTGCGCCTCTGGGGCAAGGGGAAAGACCTGGGGGGGTGCCTCCTCTAACAAAAACATCCAGCCAATTTGGAATCGCAATTGGCTCAGCGCCCAAGAATGAGAAAAGCTGCTCCGGGGACTGCAGGCTGAAGTGACGGTTGTCTTTCTTCACCTGGACATAGAAGGGAAATCCCCAGGTGTACGTGGCTCCAGCTTACTGAACAGCGTTTAGGAGGGGTCTCACCACTCTGCGCATCCCCAGAGTGGTCCTAGATAGATCCGGCAGGAGCTGTACCGAGGCACCATCAAAGTTCATAGGACGACCCCTGTGCCAGGCTCGTTGTAAAATCGCCTCCTTCTCTTTATAGTAATGGACACGGCATAGGACATCTCACGGGGGGCCGTCGGCAGAAGGCACACTCTGGGCCACACGGTGGACTCTAGACAGTTCTATTACTGCTGTCGGTTCTCTACCAAGGTAGGAGTTAAAAATGGAGGTGATTGTAGCAGTCAAGTCCCTGGGGGGACGTTGCCTCAGGCAGTCCCCGGACCCTAATATTGTTCCTCCTGCTCCTATTCTCGATGTCTTCATCCCGCAAGTGTTGCTGGAGGAGCTGAGCCTTGTTGTGTGATAAGGTGGATTCCAGAGCAGTTATGCGAGCTTCCTGTGACACTAGGTTGGTGTCTATGGCGGTGACCCTATTTTCAGTATGGGTAACTTGGGCTCTGAGGTCCTCCACTTCTCTCTTAAGGGAAGCTTCAATGTGTTGGGCCCAACTGTCCAGCTCCTGCCGGGTTGGGACAGTGGACAGACTATGTTGGATCTGCCGGAGAACCTCCAGCGGTAGCATATCCTCCGCACTCTGCCTATTCTCCGCTGCGCCGGCCGAGGGAGACAAGCTCAAACACAGTGGGGGGATTGGGGAACAGTCTCTCACCTCTCCAGTCGCCTCTGGTTGGGTTTTATGGCTGGATCGTGGGGAAGAGCTCCTCCGGGCCATCCGGCAGGTGGCTGGAGGAGACGGTGCCATATTTGCTGCTTCAGGTTCCACGCGGTCCGTGCTCCCCGGTGCCTGGGAGACAAAGTAGCGTGTAATTTCCTCCGGATTGCAGGACCGCGGAACGCAGTGAGGTCCTGCAATGCCAGCAAATGAGTTTCACAAATTTGCTAGCATATCAATGGCCCCCCTACCTGCAAAGTACTCCAGATATTTTTGTCTCACTTAGTGAGGGCTTTGGGGGGCAAGCCAGGACGGCCATATTCAGGTGCCGTCAAGGTTGAATGATCAGGAAAGCCGGCCTCAGTCCCAACTGAGGCCACATAATTTGTTGCATTTTTGCATAGATAATTGTGCATATGCAGCAAGCAAACACAATATGGTTCAGTTTATATTCCGCCATGTGGATTGGTGTTAGAAATAGGTGGAACCAGCTGGCCATTATGCCAAAAGCATTCTCCACCACTCTCCTGGCTTTGGCCAGCTGGTAGTTAAAAACCCTTTGGTCCGGGGGGAGGGTCCTCATGGGAAATGGCCTCATCAGATGTTTACCTAGCCCAAACGCTTCATCAGTGATAAACACAAATGGAAGACAAGCCACGTTGTCTTCCACAGGTGGCAAGCCCAAGCCACCATTCTGGAGCTGTGTGTAACTCCATCTGGGCAATGATTCCACCATCCGACATCCGGCCATTCTTCCCCATGTCCACATACAAAAACTCGTATGTCGCCGACACCACCGCCAACAACACAATATTGTGGGTTGGGACAATGTGGATGCGTTTCCCATCTATTGCCCCTCCGCAGTTAGGAAAATCCCACTGCTGGGCAAAGTGGGATGCCACAGTCTGCCATTCCTATGGGTATGAAGGAAACTGTGGAGTCAAACAAGAAAAAAATTATTACTTTTGCACATAACATTGCATGCAGATTAGACACAAACATTCTTGGCCAACATCAGTATAACATTTATTTTAAAAAGTATTTAAAGACAAAAGTATAAGGTCCCCTTAACAGATTCCTCACACCCTCTGATGGCCCATTGTAAAAATGTTAGGGGGGGTATGTTTTGGACAGGTAACCCTCTCCACTTCATTAAGAGCTGAATGCATAAATAATGTGTGATACTTTGGCCAGCCCCTCCTCACTTACACTATTGGCAGCCCACTGGACAGGTAAGAAGTGTCATAATACAAAAAATATGAATACCCACTGTCCTAATTGAAGCACATTTTTACATTCTGCAATTACCTATCAAGATAATAGGAGAACAAAACTTTAAACAGTACCATTTGAAAGTATTCAGGCAGGCCCATGCACTACATGCTTTGGTGAATTCATCCATAAAAATGAACACAAAAGTGGTAGGTATAGTGTGTATGGATTTAGCAAAGTCAGCAGATAGAGGATTGGTATCAGCTGACTTAGCGGTTGGGGGGGAGGGAGGGTTCCAAATGAGTTTGGGCCCCCCCCCCAAAAAAAAAAAAAACGTGCACTCTGCATGAATTTAAGGACAAAAATAACATTTGTACACATTTTAGGTAGTTTTTAGGGTAAGCACTACAATGGAGCTGAGAAAAAACATTGCTAAGTGACTAGGCTAGGTGTGTATGAGCACAGGATAGCATGCTGGGGAGGTTAGTGAAGGCAAATATGCATGAACAACAAAAAAGGAACTTTAAAAGCTTCCAGCATGCATGAGGACAAAGAGGACTTTCACAGTATATTACGATCATGGTAATTAAGGAATGATGAAATAAATACATTGCATTAGCAAACAGTAAATACATCGAATGTGATGTTAAAGGATAAAACTTACCTTAACCACTTGACTAATGGGCACTTAAACCCCCTTAATAACTAGACCAATTTTCAGCTTTCGGTGCTCTCACATTTTGAATGACAATTGCTCAGTCATGCAACACTGTACCCATATGAAATTTGTGTCCTTTTTTTCCATAAATAGAGCTTTCTTTTGGTGGTATTTAATCGCCACTGTGTTTTTTATTTTTTGTGCTATAAAGGAAAAAAGGCCGAAAATTCTGTAAAAAAAAGATTTTTTCTTTGCTTCTGTTATAAAATTTAGCAGATTAGCCATTTTTCTTTATAAATTTTGGCCAAAATTTATACTACTACTCAGGTATAGGTGCCAGGTATAGACCCCCTGTGTTCACACTCTGCAGATGTCTCTGTCTAATTGGCTCTTTAGCCCACACTGCATACTAATTGCATATAGAATAGCCCTATGACAGATCTCTCACTACCTCCCCCCTGCCCCTGCAGGTTCAAACATAGAGAGTGCAAAACACTCTCTGTTATATACCTCCATCCAGAGCGATGCAGCCCTGTACAGTGACAGCATCCATATCAAGGACTCCCAGAGGGGCCCTGTGTGCCTGGCTCGTCTCCGTACCGCTGTGTGCAGAGCTAACTCTCACAGGATCGCACTCTGGAATAAAGATCGCACTCTGCAATGTTCCATTGTGGCACTTGGCAGAGGGGGGTGGTGCGCGGCCTGTGCCTAGTACAAAGATCCCTGCACAGCAAGTGGAAAGCTCCCCCCCTTCCCCCCACACATGGTATGGTCAGAGATAGGAGAAAAATTGCTCTAGGGGAATCAGAGCCTGCACCTGGAAAAAAGATTATGATTTGCTGGCGAGTACTGACAGGGCCTCCTGCAAGGCCCCCTTGGAGCATGGGGCCGGGTTTCTAGCAGCAGCTAAGCACAACTAGAATAGTGCAAAATGACTGGGCGGGCCCCTGACAGTGGGAAACAGCTGGGCCACTGCCCACATACAATGCAGGGATATTGGATTGGTTATTGGCTATAGAGGTTTCAGGGAACCAATTGCACAGTTGGAAGGAGCCTTCAGAAGTGAGGAGTAAAATACGTATTAAACCTTACTCCTCATCCCATAGACTTAACAAGCATTTAAATCTTGCAGTATGGGGGGGGGGGGGGCACTGCCAGGGTATTTTTTTGTTATTCCCTGAGTTGAGCTTTATTCTACAGCTATACCTTGAAAAATATGAAATAACTGTTCTGGCCAGTGCGATATGGAAATTGAAAAATATAGCACTAGAAAGACTGTGGACTAAACAAAAGAGGCTATAAACAATATATGAGGCATGCTTTCTGTTCTTCCTGCTATGGTATTTGCAAGGTTGTCTGCAAGGGAAACATCCAGAATATAAAAATAACTGGCAGCCAGCAGTTCTGATCTATCTCACTAACCTTGTTTCTTTTACCTAAAGCAAAGGGAAAACCATTCATAATTTAAAGCATCCAATTATGCAGTCAGTTAAATTTTAAGATATGAAGCATATGTTCCACTGTATGCCTGTATTTCAAAGTACAAAAAAAATCCTGTACTGGAATGAAAGTTTGGGGTTGTTATCTAGACATCAGATTCATTTTTTTTTTCACAGCTGAAAGGTATTAAAAGGTGACAGTGTAATCCTTTCTATTGCACCTTGAAAATGCAGTACTGTGTGTGGACTTTTTTGTTTTTGCTGCAAATGCTCATTGTCTGCTGATGTAAGTGCTACCCAACAAATCTTACATTTTGTAAGCAAGGGAAAATATACATGCATGTGTAGATATGTTATAGACGTATTTAGCTAAGTACCCATAGATATAGGGTAGCTGATGTCAATTTTCAGTTTTGTGTCTATGGGTAGTAATAAAGGTATCCAATGTATTTACATATTTTTTTTCAATTGTTAAATTTGTCGTAATTTCAAGTCTTTACTTGTATTATGTACTTCGATATACAAACTTTGGTGAAAGCCTATCATACCTAAATTAAATATTCATTAGGTGACTGGAATGATCATATGTATATATATATATATATATATATATATATATATATATATATATATATATATATTAGGGATGCACCGAATGGGTTTTTTGGTGCCGAAACCGATACCGAAAATAAATCTTCCTTGATCCCGAAAACCGAAACCGATACCAAAACAGCACCGATACCGAAATTTACTATTTTTAAAAAATATTTTTCTATAGGAGATGGTCAAAGACTGGGGACATGCTACAGGAGATGGTCAGAGACTGGGGACATGCTACAGGAGATGGTCAGAGACTGGGGACATGCTACAGGATATGGTCAGAGACTGGGGACATGCTACAGGATATGGTCAGAGACTGGGGACATGCTACAGGAGATGGTCAGAGACTGGGGACATGCTACAGGAGATGGTCAGAGACTGGGGACATGCTACAGGAGATGGTCAGAGACTGCAGGCATGCTACAGGAGATGGTCAGAGACTGCAGGCATGCTACAGGAGCTGGTCAGAGACTGCAGGCAGGCTCCAGGAGCTGGTCAGAGACTGCAGGCATGCTACAGGAGCTGGTCAGAGACTGCAGGCATGGTACAGGAGCTGGTCAGAGACTGCAGGCATGCTACAGGAGCTGGTCAGAGACTGCAGGCATGGTACAGGAGCTGGTCAGAGACTGCAGGCATGGTACAGGAGCTGGTCAGAGACTGCAGGCATGGTACAGGAGCTGGTCAGAGACTGCAGGCATGCTACAGGAGCTGGTCAGAGACTGCAGGCATGGTACAGGAGCTGGTCAGAGACTGCAGGCATGCTACAGGAGCTGGTCAGAGACTGCAGGCATGCTACAGGAGCTGGTCAGAGACTGCAGGCATACTACAGGAGCTGGTCAGAGACTGCAGACATGCTACAGGAGATCAATGCAGCCTCACTGTGCCCAGCAGCCTACCAGTGCCCGCCATGTAGCCTGCCTGTGCCTCACCAATGCATATAAACATACACATATAAAAACGCGCACACACACACACACACACACATATATAAACATACACACATATAAACATACAACACACATATAACACATACATGCACGCACACACACATAGAAACATACACACTTAACACACATACATATAAACATGCACACATATCACACACACACACACACACATATATATATATATATATATATATATATATATATATATATATATATATATATATATATATATATATATATATATACACAAACATGAACACATATAACACACACACACACACACACAACACACACATACAACACACACACAACACACAGGCATACAAACATATATATAAATAGTGATGGACGAACTTCCGACGGGACGTTTCGCGAACGCGAAACGCGAACGGACACAAACGTTCGCGAAAACGACCGTTCGCCGCGGGCTCCATTGACTTCAATGGGAGGCGAATTTCGCAAACCTTTAGGTCGAATTTGCGGCCACGGGGTAATTATTAGGGGGTAGCACGTAGTCCCACCACCTGGACAATAGCATAATACATGTATGAGGTGAATTTGGGATCGATAACTACAAGCATTTTTTTTTTATTTGGGAAATTGTTCTGACAATTCAGGACTATGGAGCTAATGAAGGCAATGGAGGAGAGGGAAGGTCAGGGACCAGGGTAGGCAAACAAGAGGGTGCAGGAGATACAGAGCACTGACAGCAGCACCGTAATACAGAGCACTGACATCAGCACCGTGACATACAGCGCTGACAGCAGCTCCGTGACATACAGCGCTGACAGCAGCTCCGTGACATACAGCGCTGACAGCAGCTCCGTGACATACAGCGCTGACAGCAGCTCCGTGACATACAGCGCTGACAGCAGCTCCGTGACATACAGCGCTGACAGCAGCACCGTGACATACAGCGCTGACAGCAGCTCCGTGACATACAGCGCTGACAGCAGCTCCGTGACATACAGCGCTGACAGCAGCTCCGTGACATACAGCACTGACAGCAGCTCCGTGACATACAGCGCTGACAGCAGCTCCGTGACATACAGCGCTGACAGCAGCACCGTGACATACAGCGCTGACAGCAGCTCCGTGACATACAGCGCTGACAGCAGCTCCGTGACATACAGCGCTGACAGCAGCTCCGTGACATACAGCACTGACAGCAGCTCCGTGACATACAGCGCTGACAGCAGCTCCGTGACATACAGCGCTGACAGCAGCACCGTGACATACAGCGCTGACAGCAGCTCCGTGACATACAGCGCTGACAGCAGCTCCGTGACATACAGCGCTGACAGCAGCTCCGTGACATACAGCGCTGACAGCAGCACCGTAAGCAGCCCCAGGAGGAAGTCAGCACAGCACAGGGATGGTGTGATCCCCTCATAATAAGAACCCCCAGGAGGAAGTCAGCACAGCACAGGGATGGTGGGAGCCCCTCATAATAAGAACACCCAGGAGGAAGTCAGCACAGCACAGGGATGGTGGGAACCCCTCATAATAAGCAGCCCCAGTAGAAATATGACACCGCTCAACCTCTTCAAAGAGGAGGGTAGGGGCATATAGTACGGTGTGCTTTTTTGGGTCAGGGAAGTGAGCCAAATGAATTAAGAAGGTCTGTGTGCTTGATTCCAAAAATTGTTTATAGACATATACATGGTCTACTGATCACATGTGTTGAATTCCTCCGAGATCCATGCCTCATTCATTTTTAGAAATGTGAGGTAGTTAACACTGTCGTGAGCTAGGCGAGTACGCTTATCGGTCACAATCCCCCCTGCTGCGCTGAACGTCCTTTCGGACAGGACACTGGATGAGGGGCAAGCCAACAGTTCGATTGCAAATTGGGCAAGCTCTGGCCAGAGGTCAAGCCTGCCCACCCAGTAGTCTAGGGGTTCATCACTCCTCAGAGCGTCCACATCGGCCGTTAACCCAATGTAGTCGGACACCTGACGGTCTAGGCGTTCCCTGATGCTGGATCCGGATGACACCTGTCGATGGGTCGGCTGAAAGAATGACCTCATATCCGAAGTCACCAACACATCTTCAAACCGGCCTCTTCTTGCAGGCGCTGTTGGATTGGTACCCGCAAATCCTTCTCTGGGAGTGGGAATTGCTCCTCTGCCAGCGCACGCAAAAGCAGAATGCAGCATTTCTCGAAGCAAGGCCTGGAAGTGCTGCATTCTGACAGCCCTCTGCGACGGCGGTAACATTTCCGCCATTTTGTGTTTGTACCGGGGATCTAAGTACGTTGCCACCCAGTACTGGTCCTTGACCCTCATGCTTTTTATACGGGGGTCCCTATTAAAACACTGGAGCATGAAGGCCCCCATTTGCACTCAAGCGGAAGGTATGTGGTGGTGGTGGTGTTGTTGGTGGTAGTGTCTTTGGGGGTGCACATAGCAGAGAGTGAAGAAGAGGGTGCAGATCGAGAGGATGAGGAGGGTGCAGAAGAATAAGGCTGAGTGAGCCACTCAACCAAGTCTGGTGCGTCCTTTAAAGTAATTGAACGCACCTTCTGCAACTTCCCACTTTGGCTCAAGGCTGTTGCTCCTGCCCTACCCCTACCACCCCTGCGGAAGGGCCTGCCTCTTCCTCTGCCTGTCATTTTTTAAATCACCCTGTGACAAAACTCTTAGTCCCTATACCGCTGAAGGACTGCTGCAGTATAGGGCAGCGGTCAGCAGTAGTGCACGTCAACCCTATGTATTGTGGACCGATAGCGGTCCTTACAGAACAGCAGACTGTACTGCACTCAGGCCTATGTACCGTAGCACCCTATACCAAGTTACCAGTCCTTATAAAAACTTTTGTGGACCAAGCAGGTTGTGTGTTAGTGTTTAGCAGACTGTGCGTCAGTCCCTATACCGCTGAAGGACTGCTGCAGTATAGGGCAGCGGTCAGCAGTAGTGCACGGCAACCCTATGTATTGTGGACCGATAGCGGTCCTTACAGAACAGCAGACTGTAACGCACTCAGGCCTATGTACCGTAGCACCCTATACCAAGTTACCAGTCCTTATAAGAACTTTTGTGGACCAAGCAGGTTGTGTGTTAGTGATTAGCAGACTGTACGTCAGTCCCTATACCAATGAAGGACTGCTGCAGTATAGGGCAGCGGTCAGCAGTAGTGCACGGCAACCCTATGTATTGTGGACCGATAGCGGTCCTTACAGAACAGCAGACTGTACTGCACTCAGGCCTATGTACCGTAGCACCCTATACCAAGTTACCAGTCCTTATAAGAACTTTTGTGGACCAAGCAGGTTGTGTATTAGTGTTTAGCAGACTGTGCGTCAGTCCCTATACCGCTGAAGGACTGCTGCAGTATAGGGCAGCGGTCAGCAGTAGTGCACGGCAACCCTATGTATTGTGGACCGATAGCAGTCCTTACAGAACAGCAGACTGTACTGCACTCAGGCCTATGTACCGTAGCACCCTATACCAAGTTACCAGTCCTTATAAGAACTTTTGTGGACCAAGCAGGTTGTGTGTTAGTGTTTAGCAGACTGTGCGTCAGTCCCTATACCGCTGAAGGACTGCTGCAGTATAGGGCAGCGGTCAGCAGTAGTGCACGTCAACCCTATGTATTGTGGACCGATAGCGGTCCTTACAGAACAGCAGACTGTAACGCACTCAGGCCTATGTACCGTAGCACCCTATACCAAGTTACCAGTCCTTATAAGAACTTTTGTGGACCAAGCAGGTTGTGTATTAGTGTTTAGCAGACTGTGCGTCAGTCCCTATACCGCTGAAGGACTGCTGCAGTATAGGGCAGCGGTCAGCAGTAGTGCACGGCAACCCTATGTATTGTGGACCGATAGCGGTCCTTACAGAACAGCAGACTGTACCGCACCCAAGCCTATGTACCGTAGCACCCTAGACAGACCAAGTTACCAGTCCTGATAAAGAGCTTTGTGGAACAAGTGAGTTGTGAATGATTAGCAGACTGCAGCAGAAGGGCAGCAGTCAAGTATAATATTCTTTCTATATTTGGAAGAAAGAATATTATACGTGTACAAGCCTATTACCGTACCACTGATACCAGTCCTGAAAAGAACCTTTGTGGAACTAATAGTAACAGCAAGTCTTTAAAATTATCCTCACTGCCTGACACACTGCTTCCTGCCTGTCCCTATACAAATTGGCAAAAAAGAGTAGGCTGGAACGATTAGCTGGAACAGCTCTTTTGTGGACCTGATAGTAACAGCTAATGATGATGATGATGATGATGATGAAGAAAGACTAATCTGGCTGAGCTGTCCCTAAAATAGCAGCATACAGCGCTCTGTCCCTTTATCTAAACTGACAAAAGAAACTCAGGCTGCTGACCTAACACCTATACCAGTCCTGAAAAGAACTTTTGTGTACCAAATAGCTAGCGTTTTCTCTGTCCCTACTCCACACAGGATCCTTTCCCTACAGTGACAGAAGAAAGAATGTAAAATGGCCACCGGATCGGGTGTATTTATAGGTTAGGGGGAATGTCCAAGTGTCCATGAGCTGTCATGTCTCAATTGGTTGTCCTGTAACACATGATAAACGTGTCACGAAAGGTTAAAGTTCTTGTATACATTAAACACGTAAGTCCGCCGGGGCGAACGACGGAAAAAGGCGTTCGAACCCGCGGACGGCGAAAGTCGGAAATTCGCCGCGAAACGACCGCCGGGCGAAACGTTCGTCCATCACTATATATAAACAGTCTTTTTTTAAATTGGCAGCTGCAGCTCTGTACATTAATCTCAATGCTGGGTACTGCACTCTAGGGAGAGGCAGAGAGCACAGCACACACTGCTAGACGCCTCTCCTTTGCTTTCACTTTCACAGTAAACATCGTGCCCAGCTCCTGCACAGCCGATTTACACATCGGCTGAGGAGACATATGCAGCCACCGCTGTGGAGAGGGGGACTTTAGAGCGAGACCCCACAGGCTGACTGCAGCATGGGTCAGGAGGGTTGGGAGGAGGAGAGCTAAAGACAGAATGACACCCCCGTGATGGGCGACACCGGGGGCGGGGCCAATCACTGCAAGCACCGCCCCATTTTCGGCACCAGTATCAGCTGAAATTCTCTTTCTGCTTTTTGCCGAAAGGGCCATTTTCGGCCGATATGTTTTGAAGGCCGAAATTTCAGTGCATCCCTAATATATATATATATATATATATATATATATATATATATATATATATACTCTCCAAATACTATATACACATATGCTGTCTCATCTCTCAGTCTCTCTATTGAACTTTCTATAGAACCGAGTGCAATGCATGCTCACCTTCTTTTAAGACCATGCAAGGGGTCAAACACACCCTGCACACAGTGCAATTCTCCTTTAGGCTGGGTTCACACTGCTGCGGGGGAGATCCGGATGTGATTCGCACCGCAAATCACATCCGATCTCCGTAGTGATGCGAGTACAGCCATACAGATAGTATGGCTGAATTCGCATCGCTCCCGCAGCAAACTCGAACGGGACCCTTTTTTTGGTCCGCAGCAGAATCGGATCGCATGGGGGTTCACACCATGCGATCCGATTCCTGTGCGAGTCGGCAGATTGCACTGCGATATGCGGACGGATCTGGGGGTGTCATTAACATATCATTGACACTCCCAGCCGTCCGCATAGGGCAGTGTGAACTGCCGGCGGGAGTAATGCGATGCGGGAAACCGCCGCGGATTCGCATCGCAGCGGTGTGAACCCGGCCTTAAGGATGGCTCCACAGTGGTCCTCAGTAACTCCTGGCAACCCTTGTAAGGGTATAGCTTGTTCTGCACCACCATTGTGTTCTCCCAATGTGGCTACTTCAGAGTTGGCTCCTCATTAATCTCCAGCGAATTAAAATGATATGGAAAAGACAAAATTGCCTCCAATAGTGCAGTATCTACGATATTAAATGACATAACCTCACCACCTCAGCTAATATTAAACTCACATTTATTTAAAAGGTAAAAGCATTGATACAAAAATGCATACTGGTCTCACTTGTATCGAACAGGGTTCCACCTCTACTAGTTACGCCACCTACCTCGTGGCTTCACCTGGAGAAAATCCCTGTGATCACTTTGATAAGTAATTCAGCAAATACTGATAATGTGAGTTTTGTCTAACACATAAAGCAGGTAAATAGTTATTAAATACGTCACAATTTTCCTAGCTAAATATATTTCTACAGGTACTATTGGCATTATATTTTCATCACATGTTGGTAACAACCCGTGAAATCCATAGAAAGAGAACATAAATAAATACGTTCAGAAATTAAGTTATGTGTAATAAAATGGGATGACACAGGAAAAAGGTATTGAACTAATGAAGAAAAGAAGGTGCCAAAAGGCATGGAAAGACATCAGCTGAAATCTATCAGTAATTAGAAAGCAATCCTACCCCATTGTCAGTGCAAATTAATATCAGATGGTTCTGTCTCAACTGATGGCCTAAAAAAGGTGTCTCATTACCAAGGTGTCACACAAGAAACATCTCATGATGGGTAAAAGCTCTCTCAAGACCTTTGCAACCTTAGTGTTGCAAAACATACTGATGGCATTGGATACAGAAGAGTTTCCAAACTTCAAAATGTTCCCGTGAGCACTGTTGGGGCCATAATCCAGAAGTGGAAAGAACATAATTTCACCATAAACCAGCCATGACCATATACTCCACGCAAGATTTCTGACAAAGACGTGAAAATAATTATCAGAAGAGTTGTCCAAGAGCCAAGGACCACTTATGGAAAGCTTCAGAAAGACCTGGAATTAGCAGGTACAATTGTTTCAAAGAAAAGATTAAGTAACACACTCAACCGCCATGGCCTATATGCATGCTCACCATGCAAGACTCCATTGCTGAAAAAAAGCATGATAAAGTTTGTTTAAAGTTTGCTGCACAACATTTAGACAAGCATGTGAAATACTGGGAGACTATAGTCTGGTCATATGAGACCAAAATTGAATTCTTTGGATGCCTCTTTGGCTACACACTATGTTTTAAGGTCAAATGGCACTGTGCATCACCCCAAAAACACCATACCAAAAGTGAAATTTGGAGGTGGGAACATCATGGTGTGGGGCTGTTTTTCAGCAAACAGTATTGGTAAACTTCATATCGTTGAAGGAAGGACGAATGGAAAAATACCAAGGTATTCTTGATAAAAAATTTGCTGCCTCCTACCAGGATGATGAAGATGAAACAAGGGTGGACATTTCAGCAAGACAATGATCCCAAACACAAAGCAAAGGAATTGGTTTCAAATAAAGAAAATAAAGCTGCTAGAATGGCCCAGCCAATCACCTGACTTTAATCCAATAGAAAATATATGGAAAGAACTAAGGATCAGAGTTCAAAGAAGAGGCCCACCTCTGAAGCCTTCCAGATTTGAAAACAGTTTGTATGGAAGAATGGGCCAAAATCACACCTGAGCAATGCATGCCACTATTTACTCCATACAGGAGGTGTCTTGAAGCTGTTATTACCAACAAATGATTTTGTACGAAGTTGTAAATACATTTCATTTAGCATGTTCAATACCTTTTCCCTGTGTCATTCCCTTTTTTTACACATAACTTAATTTCTAAACTTATTTGTTTTAGTTTCTTTGTATGTATGGATTGCATGGGTTGTTACCGACATTGTGAAAATTTAATGTAAAGAGCACCTTTAGCAATATAGGTACCCAGAAGAATGGTGACTTTTCAATACTTATTTTACCCACTGTACATTGCTGACAGTGAGAAACAAAGGACTATAAGACAATCATGTTCTACATAAATACACATGACGTATAACAAGTTCCAAGCATCTGACATGAAAATACTGATTTGAGACAAGAAAGTCAAAGAGGAGGATTTATC